>NC_037688.1:4070976-4148386 GCF_003255815.1 Theropithecus gelada
CCTAGGCCCCTGGCTCACCAGGCCCCGCCCTGCTGGCAGCCCCGCCCCCACCTTTCATTCATTGCTGGCTGCTGGGAGCTTTCAGGTTGCTCCACTGTGAGGGAGTTCCTAGAGATCATCACTTTACAATGAATTATACTAAAATCACTGTAACCAAATCTGCTTCATGCATTATCTGGCATCCAAAGAACGCCCTTTCCCCTGTGGCCTGTGAGGTTTTTAGAAACTAGAGAGACCCAGGTGCTTTCAGAAAAAGCATTGCCATGAACTTAGTCTACTCTGTGATGTCAACTTATATTTTCAATACATATATAGATTCAACACATATATATTCAATTTACACTTTTGGAAAATAACACACATATTCAAACAAGAGTAATAGGGGAAATTTCCTAAAATTTATGCACTAAGTACATCACATTTTTCTAATTATCACTTTGATAGAGCAACTTAGAATCTATGGTTTCAGCAAATGAAGACGCTTATATAAAAGAGAACCAGGCCAGACGCGGTGGCTCATGCCTGTAATCCCAGCACTTTGGGAAGCCAAGGAGGCCAGATCATGAGGTCAGGATATCGAGACCATCCTGACTAACACGGTGAACCCTGTCCCTACTAAAAATACAAAAAATTAGCTGGATGTGGTGGCACACGCCTGTAGTTCCAGCTACTCGGGAGCTGAGACAGGAGAATCTCTTGAACCCAGGAGGCGGAGGTTGCAGTGAGCCCAGATTGCACCACTGCACTCCAGCCTGGGCAACAGTGAGATACCATCTCAAACAAAAAAAGAAAAGAAAAGAAAACCACCATGTAATACAATATTTTAAAATTCATTATCATTGCTACTGGTTTTTTTTTTTTTTTTTTTTTTTTTTTTTTTGACAGAGTCTCACTCTTGTTGCCCAAGTTGGAGTGCAGTGGCACCATCTCGGCTCACCACAACTTCCACCTCCTGGGTTCAAATGATTCCCCTGTCTCAGCCTCCTGAGTAGCTGGGGTTACAGGCATGTGCCACCATGCCCGACTAATTTTGTATTTTTAGTACAGACAGGATTTCTCCATGTTTGTCAGGCTGCTCTCCAACTCCTGACCTCACGTGATCCACCCGCTTTGGCCTCTCAAAGTGCTGGGATTAAAGGCGTGAGCCACCGCGCCTGGTCATTGCTCCTTTTAATTAGCAATTACTAAGTAAATGTACTAGCGACTGCTTTGTGACTATGGCAATTTATGTAATCTTTCTCATCCTTGGTTAATCTAAAAAATATGAATAACACAAATTTTATAAACTTGCTCAAAAAATTAAATGAGGGAAATAGAATACTCCTCCCTCCATATATTTGACACTTACAAAATTACAGGCATTGTGTCTAAATTTATACACATGTAACATATGTAAGCCTCATAACAATCCCATCTTTTGTAGGTGAGAAAACTGAGGCTCAGAGAAGTTAAAAACACATTCACTATCGTATAGTAATGAGCGATGGAACCGGCATTCAACCCAGTTCTGTGCGACTCTGAAGGTGGTGGATCATCTTAACAAAGACCAAGTTATACCCGGCACATGTAGGTACTCAAAAGATGTGGATTGCCTTTTTCTATCCCCTCATGTGTGAATTTCAGTGGCTTTCACAACCTCAGAACAACCCCACACACCCTCCCACGTTGCCTTTCAGTGGTTCCCTTCTTCTTGGGGATGATTAGGAATCTGCATATTTTGACTACTTCTTCAATCATCTCCTTATAAACATGTGTGGATAAAGTAATGAAATTTTCCAGGCCTTAGGTTACTAACTGAATTAATTGTCTAGCTTATTCATTGCAAATTTGTTTGTAATACAATTTATTACATGAAAAAAATCACAGGATCCCCTGAATTTGTGCAGAAAGATCCCAAACTAAACTGCAGGAACATCTTACTGACTACACTGGAAGACCAGCCCGAACACACAAAGCAAGAGTCCCTCCAAAGGCCAGGTGTGGGTGGTTCTTGCCTGTAATCCCAGCAATTGAAAGGCCAAAGTGGTGGATCACTTAAGGCCAGGAGTTCGAGTCTAGGCTGGCCAACACAGTGAGACCCTCTAGGGAAGAGTGAGGATTGCCTGGGCTCTTTGTGTTCCTGAGGCCATTTTCCAATCACTTTTTTTTTTTTTTTTTTTAACTTAAAAGGTTGCAGAGTTCTCAGGAACAGTCAGATTCACTGTGGAAGGACCTGAGTCCCATGTGTTCAGCTAGTTTAGACCATCTCCTTGTTCTCCTGGGTGACCTGGCAAATGAACGTTGCCTGCTGTGCAGGCTGCTCAGGTGATTTGTCCAGGCTGACAATGGGAGGACTATTTTGAGCTTTTTTGCGTCCCAGGGTACCCAGAGGGGCGGTGCAGCAGCCAAAACTTCCTGGGATGTGGGAAAAGCCTGTGTCCTGAATGATGAAAATCTCATTCTTCTTCACTGCAAGCTCCTCGGAGCCAGCAGCATCCTGGTTCCAAATATTGGGGTCGCCATTCATTATTTGGGCTGCCAGATCCTTCGGGAATGTTTCAGAGAACTTCAGGCCATCACCCGCTAGCAGAGCCTTGGACTGTTCCACCGAGGCAGCTCGCCTTGGGGGAGGATGCGGGGGTCATTATTCCACATGTGAGTGCCAAGTGTACCTGGAGGTTGCCCTTGGTGATGCAGGCCTGACACAGATGGCCCACTGAATGGCTTCTCCCCAGTGTGGGTGCCCTCTGGATCTGCAGAGCACCGGCGGCGCGACGGGGCAGGGGACAGCACCGGCACGAAGCCCGGTCCCACTCCTCTCTTAAGTCCAGCCGTGTCCTGGACTCCCCCCACAGCAGCGGGCCCTGCCCGGCCTGATGGCCTGGCAGTGACCTTGAGCTCCATCTGTGATAGTGGTGGGCGCCGCACTGGAGACAGGGTGCGGGTCTGTGGAGGGTCCTCCTCTCCGCTGAGGAACTGCAAGCTGAAAGGGGACCTTCCTTGCCAACCGGCGGAGGTGGTGGGGGCGGTGGTGAGGCCCAGGGCGCCTAGTGGCCAGGGGCGGGCTGGCGGGCTGTCCAGCTTCCGGGTCCTGAGCGCTATTTCCTGGGCTCCTCCAGGTTGCCCAGGCCGGGGACTTGGGGAGGAAGCGCTTGCCCAGCACCAGGGCAGTTTCTGTGCCCGGGTCTTCCGCAGCGATAGGTTCGGCGCTGGCCCTTGCAGCGCTTCGCCAAGGAGACAGCTACAGGAGACATTGGCTGTGGCGCGATGCCGACCAGCAGGCAAGGAAGACGCTGCCAGGAGGGCTGAGGCAGAAGAGGGCTTGGCGGGCTTGGCAAGCTTGGCGGCGAGCTCAAGAGGGGCCCTGGCCCCAGCGCTGAGGCGCAGACGCCAAAGAGGCTGCAAAGAGGCGCAACCCGCGACGCTGGAGGCGGGGGAAGGGGTCGGTTCCGCGCTGGGGGCAGCCAAGGCTAGGAGTGGGGAGGAGCCGCTGGGGAGTCAGGGGCGCTGGAGGTGGCGCAGGCTGGGACAGGAACCCGGAGCCAGAGCCCGCGGGGTCGGCAGGGGCCCCTGCGGAGAGCCGGAGCGCCGGGCGCGGGTTCAATGGGGGCAGCTGGCTTGGCCAGGTCAGATGTGCTCAGGGCTGAGCGAGGGCGGCAGCCACCGCGGTGCCTGATGGCCCCGGGGCAGCCTGCGTGTGGCCAGGAGCCGCTCCAGGATCCCGGCACAGCCACCCTGCCACCTGCCTGCAGGAGCCCACGGGGCGTCACCTGGTGGTGCTCAGCGCCGTCTCCAGCTCCTGCGGTGCTGGGCACTGGGACCGCCGGCGGGGCCCAGCGCAGATCCCCCTGAAGTCTCTGCTTCTACAGGCTCGGCATCCTTCTCTGTGGGCGTCACCTTGCCTTCCTGCGGGGGCTCCTCAGAGACCATGCTCTTGGCCTGGTCGCTAGGCGAGCTGGTAGGATAAGGTTCCGGATTCCTCAGCGGGTGGGGCCCTAGGCTGTGTGCAGTGAGATCATCAGGGGCGGGGTGCCCAGGCTCTCCTGCTGCAGGAAGTTCAGTGGCCGGAGCTCCGCACAGTTTCTCGCTGTAGTTCGTCTCTGGCCGGCTGCTGCTCTCCACCTACTGTCTGGGTCGTGGGGCTTCCCCCAGTGGCCTGCTGGTGAGTCCCCGCAGGGGGCAACAGCTCCTCCTCCATCTTGAGGAATGGGGCTTGGCCTGCTTGCACCCAGACAGGCTGTCATTGGTGCCTTTCAACCATCTACACACACACATATGCACACACAACAACTCACCCTGTGACATGTGCATGCGTCACACACACACACATATGTTCAGACACAAGCTGGATGTCTGAAAGATTAAACAGCTCAGAAAACTAGCAAGAACAAAAGAGTAGTCAGGGGACATCTCTGAGTTAACAGAAGGGAAGATAAGAAATCTGGTTGCTAGAATTGCTTATGTAATAAATATAAACCAAAAGATACATATTTTAATACATCTAATGTTATAGCAAAATTCTACCTTATGCTCCAGCATCCCTGCCTTCAGACCATCATTCAGAGCACGGTGACTCTCTACGCTGAATTCCACTAGTACTGGAAATTTCTCATTCACGGCAAATTGGAAGCAGCGATCACAAATCTCTATCTATATTAAATAGTCACACTGTCAGGAGATTGACCTTCGGTAGAGACGGAACTATTTTATGTCAGAATATGGTATACTTCTGACATGATTTTAGTTTATAATGTTTAAGAAGCAAA
Organism: Theropithecus gelada; assembly: GCF_003255815.1. Taxonomy (NCBI): domain Eukaryota; kingdom Metazoa; phylum Chordata; class Mammalia; order Primates; family Cercopithecidae; genus Theropithecus; species Theropithecus gelada. Next base: position 4,075,722 of record NC_037688.1, read on the forward strand.
GAAAAGCCAACAGTTACAATTCTTTAAATTTGATTACTTCAAAAAATATATTTATCCTAGAAAATTCCCTTGTATGAGTTTCCTCAAAATACTGAATATGTGAGACATTGCTTCATTTAATTCTCCTTCTTTCTCTATGTAATATATTTTAGAATTCTACCTGTTAATTTATTATCATTTTATGTTTTTCAAATTACAAAGAGCTATCTGTAACCAGTATTAAAGAGTATTCCCCAAAAGGCTACACAGCCATCACTCATCTTTTAAAGAACAATGATTCACTAACAGATGGTATTTTGACATTCCTGTTGTTCTATGATAAATACCTTAAAGATACATTTCTGGGCATCTCATTATCATTATGGATAAATAGTTTCAATTGTTAGTTGAATTGCTCCACCTCATCAAAAAGTGAAAGATAAATGAGGAAAATTATTTCATTTTAAGAAGCATACTGTCAATAATATTAATAAGAAAAGGAGTCAACCAAAGGTTAAAGAGGTTACTTGTACGTTTAAAGAGTCATTTGTGCTTTATGCAAGTTTGTTCATACAGAAAAATCAGAACAATATTTGTTAGGGAAGACGATGATAATGCCAGTACTCATGATGACACACAGTGATGGTGAGAAGCAACTGAAACCAGAAGAAGACTGAAAAAAGGGTGAGGGGACACCATTCCTTAGTTTACACTTGGCAATAGAAGCTTATTAGCTGAGCATTTATCCTAAACTCATCATCCTGAGACTTTTGTTTCTATAAATCAAAATATAATATAATATATTGGTTCTGAACACCCATTAAAACAATCACACTAAATAATTAACATAATTTTTAAGAAAAATGGGATAAGTGAAAAATATGTGAAGGCAATTTAAAGAGAAATATGACAGTCTTATTAAATGGCATACTTATTTTATAAAGTGTTATAAAATATTCCTCTTAACTTGTAATGTTTCTATACACTTTTACTTGACATATTTTGTTAAGTCAACATGTGAATCACAAAAAACATAAAATCTCCTTTCTCTTAATGATTTTACATTGACATGATTTTATTATACTATAGGATGAATGTTTATGCCTTTCCCCCAAAAGGTTGAAACCTAACACCCAGTGTGATGGCATTTGGAGGTGGGTATTTGGTGGGTGATTAAGTAATGAAGGTGGAGTTATAACAGTTATCCAATGTTATATAACAAATTTCCCTAAAATTCAATAACTCAGTTGAATAATTTTATTATCTATCATGATTGCCATGGGTCAGAAATTTGAGATCAACTTGGCTGTAGAATTATGGCTTGAGATCTCTCATGAGTTTTAAATCAGGTATTACTCAAGGGTGATGTCATTGAAAGGCTTGACTGGGGTTGGAGGATCCCCTTGTAAGATGACTCAGTTACATGGCTATTGGCAGGAGGTCTGTGTTCCTTTCCACCTGGACCTCTTCACAGGTCTGCTTGAGTATCCTGCTTGAATTTCCCCCAGAGCTAGGGATCCAACACTTCTACTCAATTTTTTGAAATAGTTTTAGTAGGAATCTTACTAGATCTTCTTTATACACCTGGTAAAATTTGGTTGTGAATTCATGTGGTCCTGGGCTTTTTCTAGTTGGTAAGCTTTTTATTACTGATCAATATGAGAACTCATTGTAAGTCTGTGAAGGAATTCAATCTTTTCCTAGTTAAATCTTGGGAGGTTGTAGGTTTCCAGGAAACTTATCAAATTCTTCTATGTTTTCTAGTTTGTGTTTGCATAAAGGTTGTGTGTGTGTGTGTGTGTGTGTGTGTGTGTGTGTGTATGTTTTTTAAATCTCAGGATTTTTGTATTTCTGTGGGGTAGGTGGTAATGTCACCTTTGTCATTTCTTATCATGTTTATTTAGATCTTCTCTTTTGAATCTTGGATTTTTTCATTGGTCCAGCTGGCAGTCTATTAATCTTATTTATTCTTTCAAATTATTTCCCATTATTTTCAAAGATTTTCTAGATTTATTCCTTAATTTTATTCTTTACCCTAAAGTCAATCAGGAGCAGGTTTGTTTCCATGTAATGGTATGGTTGTTAGGGATTTTCTTAGTACTCATTTCTGTTTTTATTGCACTATGTTTTCAGAGTGTGTGTGGTAAACTTTTGGTTTTTAAAAATTTGCTAAGGATTGTTTTATGGCTGGATGTCTGTTTAATTTTTGATTATGTGCCATGTGCAGATGAGAAGAAGGTATATGCTGTTGTTTTTGGGTGGATAGTTCTCCAGGAGTCTATTAGGACCATTAGGTAAGTGTTAAGGTGCCAAATATCTTTGTTAGCTTTCTGCCTTGATGATCTAATATTGTCAATGGGGTATTGAAGTTTCCCACTATTTTTGTGTGATTATCTAAGTCTCTTTGTAAGGCTGTAAGATCTTGGTTTATGAATCTGGGTGCTCCTGTGTTGGGTTCATATATATTAAGGATAGGTTTTTTCATTATGTAATGTCCTTCTTTGTCTTTTTTGTTCTTTGTTGGTTTGAAGTCTGTTTTGACTGACATTTGATTAGCAACCCACTTTATTAGCTTTCTGTTTGCTAGGTAGATTTTTTCTCCATCCCTTTATTTCAAGCCTATGGGTGTTATTGTATCTGAGATGGGTCTCTTGAAGATATAGTTGGATCTTGCTTCTTTCCCCAACTTGCTACTCTGCCTTTTAATTGGGGGACATTTAGTCTGTTTATATTCAAGTCTGTTTTGTGAGGTTGAAAGTAATACCCAGCATTCTCAAGTTTAACATGGGAGGATTCACTTAGCCATGAGTTTGCTTATGTTTACAATTCAACCATTTTTCATTTACAATCACTGTGTGCACAAATACAACTGTAAACGTAAGTTATTTATGTGGAAAATAACTCCTGTTAGCTGTGCAGTCTGAAGCCAGTTATTTAAGCTGCCATACTTGAATTTTGTCATTGGTAATTTAGGAGCACAGTACCTACCCCCACTGGCTGTTGAGAGATTAAATGAGATGTGTCTAAACTGCCCAGCAGATGGGGAGTCTCAAATGATAGCTCTAAGACAGTAAGAGGAAAGAGAGTGGGAGGGACCCCGGTTGTGGTCCCCTCACTCAGACGTGTGGGCAGGCTGCCTCCACGACTCCCTCTCCCTCTGTACATCCCTGGCTGCAATTGGTCCCCAGTTGGGTCCGTCTGCTTGTCCCCTGGGACCTGACTGCAGAGACTATTGTCCCTTGCCCCTTGTGAACTCTAGGAGTTTGGCAGATCTAATGAAGACCTGGTTTTCAGTTCTGCCAACTCTAAATCTTGATTTCCTTCCATGATGTAAACCTTGATTTGACAAGTTAAAACTCAGTCATCAAATCTGAAGCTGGGCTGTGACTGCCAGTCAGAGTTCTTAGAAGATTTCACAGCAACGTGAAAGCTCTTCCAACCTACCCCCGCTTCTTAAAGTGTCTGCTAGACACAGCGACTTCCTTTCAAAGTCCATGCCACATTCTGCTTTTCCCTGCACAGCCAGTCAGAAAACCCCAAATTAAAAGTCCCTCAGGAGAACGACAGTGTGGATAGATCGCTGTTTGGGGAACATGGTCAGTCTGCCCTATTCATAGAGTGGCGCATTCAGCATGTCAGACACGCCACGTGCTGCTGCGTTCACTTGATGATGATTACATGAGGAGCAGCATTCTGAAGGAAGGGTCTGCCCAGCCACCAGCAGCTGATTCATTATTTATATTCAATTAAAGGTCAGTGTTCAAATGGATGCCGGCATATTGGAAAAGTCATTATTCATGTACAGATCAGACTGAATATTTGTCATTTCTCTGGTGACTTCACATACTACCTGTGCCTTGACACTCAAATTGTATTAAGCAGAAGAGATGCTTTAACTCTTTTATTTAGTTTAATTGTTGATCTTATTCCACTTTTTCAGATTATCTGAACTCTTTTAAAATTAGCCCTTGCTTCTTCTTCATGTATTAAAATAGGAAAGGAGAGAAATTTCCTTTTAGAGCATATTGCATACTAAAGATGAATGCAAATGGTTCGACTATGATTCTTAATGACCCGCTATTAACATAGTAGAAAACTCAGTACATTAATGCAATACCTCTTTTCACATCATTACTCCTAATGGAACTGTTACCAGGATAAGAGCTTGACCTGTAGCTATAGATTTAGGTAGCAAAAATGCATTCTGTCTCCCTGATAGCTCTATTCACATAGCATATTGACTGTTTGCAGATCAATGCAATGACAATGTTTTGGCCTTGTTCTTGAGGCCTCATCTGCTATCATAATGGAGAGAATAGGATTTCGTCTTCAGTAGGTAAATTCCAGTTAAAAGTCTCTTTTAAATTTAGATGTAATTCATGAACTAGAATATCAATTATGTGTCTGGTGGAAATATTTATTTGTATAGGTATGTTTTGAAAAGCCTATTGCTGCACCTTCAAAGATCTTAAACACAGACCCAGGAGACAGTGATTTTCTTGGCTTCTTTCTAATGAAACCAAGTAAGTTTTCATTGAAACTAGAAAAAAATAAGCAGACACGGCTGCCTTTTTAGTGACTGAGAGAATATTTGAGCTCAAGGTTGGACTAGAAAGGTCTGATCTGAACCTCCTCACGATGTAGGAGCAGAGAGTCCACAATCTCCTTTGGCTTACCTTGAACTTCCTTGCTCGCACACATGGGAATCATTCAGTGTGGTGTAGTCCAAATCCACTTCATTAATTTGGAGCCATGACTTTCTAATGTGTGCTAATTTGGACACATGCATTTCACAACCCAAGAAAAGCGGGATTTCCATGGAAATTAACTGTATAAATAATATTACAAGGGGGGAATCTCAAGATGTTTACCTGCTAAGACAGTGGATTCAGCTATTTTGAAGTACACGTTTTTATTTACATAAATAGGGTGCTAAATGGAAATATTTTGTTCTGTTTATTAAAACAGTACTTCAAGAACGTTTTGTAAATTATCTGATTAGTAAATGTTCTTGTGGACATTTGAGGACAATAAGACCTTGCTTCTTTAAATAGATGCTATTAATTAAAGACTTCCTTCTAATTCAGTTAGACCATTTTCCTCCAATTAGTCAAAATTTGTAAGCTAATGTATTTGCTTCCATTAGAAACAAAACTGGAAAATATGTTTGCTTATTTATCAAATGCTTGAATTCTTCTTTAGAAAAAGGCACTATAGTAGGTGTTTGAGGGAGACAAAAGAGATGAAGACCCTGAAGTTACTTAGAATCTAGTGGCAGAGATTTGAAAGCATGCACACCCCCAGGGATAGCCTTTCTTCGGCACCTCCCCACCTTGCTCTCCTGGTCCCCCCATATCATACATTGGCAGCCTCGTTGATTTTCTCCCCAGTCATTAATTCTGCCTTCTAAGCATCACTGCCCCTCTCTGCAGGTGGGGCTTCAATGGAACCTTTCCACTAAGACTCTTATCATAGCCCTACATCTTTCTCTCTCTCCCCAGTCCCACTGTCATCCTGATCACTTCTCTGTCCACATGACAGATGGCCTAGCCTATGTAGTCGCTGGACCTCATCCACGGTGACATTCACCTCTGCTGCATTTCAGCCCTGCCCTGTTGGCCACACCTTAGCATCCTCACAGAGGCTGCTCCTCAGCTGCTGCTATATGCTCCGGTATCTCTGGGGACAGTTCTTCCAGCTCCATGACCCCTGCTTGCCAATCCATTGACATCTGCGTTCCCTGATCTCTATAGATATCTCCAAGCCCATGAGCCTTTTTCTGTCTTCACATCCTTCCGTCCTTCCTAGATTTGGGGGGTGAAGGAGATGGGAGGGAGTGGAGAAGTGAGTTCATTCATGCTAGGTCACACCTTCAGCATCTTCAAGGGATTATATCTTTGTTCTTCTGCCAAAACTGCCCAGCAAAATCCTGAGCTTAGACCAGCCCTGTCATCCATTGTCCTAAAGGAGCTACAGGCGACCGAGGTGGAAAGCCTGTAGCCTGTCGCCACACTGCATAGCCCTACCCCATAGCTCGTCTGCAGCTTGGCAGCCGTATTAGTTGTCTGTGGTCCGCTTCCTCTCCAATTCTTCTGAGAAGATCCCTCACCTCCCCCCCACACCCTCCATCCTCCAGAGCCCCTCACCCCTGAACCCACTGAGGCCTCAGGAGTGTTTGCTCCAGCCTAGAACCACTTCTGAATCGACCATCTTCCCTTCCCATGGGTTCAGAAAAGGACGTTTCCCTTCTTCTGTTAGAGGATGCCCCTCCATATCTATTCCAGATCCATCAGCCCCATCCCCCCAGGGTGGTGCCTTTGACCGTCTCTTCTTTTTCTCTTTATCCTGTTCTCTTCTGCCACACCGCTGCTCCCTTAGCCTGCACCCCATGCCCAAGTCCCCATCCCTCGGCACTCCTGTCTCCCCTCTTCTTCTGCCCTCCCCTCTGGGTCCGGTGTCCTGAGAGTGGCCACCCTTCCTGGCATTTACTGACCTTCAGAGGGCACCAAGCCGTCTCTCCAACCCTCCTACCCCTCTTCTGCCCTGCAGCCTGCTGGTCCCTCCTTTTTATTAGAACCACTCACTGGCCTTCCCACCACTCTCCCCGCCCCTCCTGCCTGGCCAGCCACGCTTGAGCCCTTTCATGCATTCTTCTGCCTCCACCTTCTCCTTGGCAGCGTAGCATGCTCCAGGGTTCCCAACCCAGCCTATGCCCTTTCCACTCTCTGTGTTCTCACTGGTGAGCATTCTCTCACTGTTTTGTTTTGTTGTTGCTGCTGTTGGTTTTTGAATCAGAGCCTTGCTCTGTTGCCCAGGCTGGAGTTCAGTGGTGCGATCTTGGCTCACTGCAACCTCCTTCTCTCAGGTTCAAATGATTCTTCTACCTCAACCTCCTGAGTAGCTGGGACTGCAGACTCATGCCAGCATGCCTGGGTAATGTTTTGTATTTTTGGCTGAGATGGGGTTTTATCATGTTGGCCTGGCTGGTATCAAACTCCTGACCTCAAGTGATCCACCCGCCTCAGCCTCCCAAAGTAGTGGGATTACAGGTGTGAGCCACCATGCCCAACCTCTCTCAGTTTTAACCACCACATGTATGTCTGTGCCTCTTAAAGCAGTGTGTTCAGCTTGGCCCCTTCTCTGAACTGTAGTTTTCTCTGTCTAAATACACTTGGCATCCTTGTCTGCAGGTTCCGCATCCACAGCTTCAACCAGCTGCAGATTGAAAATGTTCAGAAAAAAAAAAATTCAATGCAACAATAAAAAATAATGCAAATAGGCTGGGCACCCCTCCACTGCTGTTGTATGCTCCAGAGTCTCAGGGCACAATTGTACAAGTTGCTTAAGGTCTCGCTTGATTGCCCAGGCTGGAGTGTAATGATGTGATCATAGCTCACTGCAGCCTCGAACTCCTAGGCTCAAGTGATCCTCCTGCCTCAGCCTCCTGAGTAGCTGGAACCACAGGCTTGTACCACCACTCCCGGATTTATCTATTTATTGATTGATTGACTGACTGGTTGATTGATTGATTAATTGAGACAGGGTCTCACTGTGTTGGCCAGGCTGGTCTCAAACTCCTGGCCTCAAGCAACCCTCACACCTTAACCTCCTAAAGTATTGAAATTACAGGTATGACCCACCATGCCTGGCCTATATCAGGGACTTGAAGATCTGCAGATTTTGGTATCCGCTGGGGGGTCCTGTAACCAGGACTATATCTGCCATTTCCATATGGGTGCTCCACAAACACCCCAAACTCAGCATGCTCCAAACCAAGCCTGCGATGTTCTTTCAGCTCACACATCTTCCCTTTCTTCTCTTTTTATCATATCATGTGATTAAGCAAACAATGCCAGTTCTCTGAGAGGCCCTAGATGCTTCACTACTCAGACTTTCACAGTAGCTTCCTGAAGGGGAGCCCCCGCTTCACTCTGGGCTCCCTGAAATGTATCCGCCACACTACTGACATTGATCTTACTGCACAACTGGATTGTTTCCATGTGTTTGACAGTAGAGATCACATATAGCTGCTTTTCTTTCTCAAGTTATTTCCTTAAGATAAATTTCTAAGAGTAAGATTACCAGTCCAAAGGTATAACAGTTCTATGTCTCCCATTAAATATTACTCTTATTTCTCAAAAGAGTTTTGCCTGTTTGCACCAACAGTAATGTTTAAATGTACCAATTTTATCAGTATAGAGTATTAGCTTTCTAAATTGTTTTTCTAATTTTAGTAGGTATAAAATGTGTTTTGCAGTTTTTTGGTTTACATATTAATTGGACATTTTTCCTAACATGTTTTATTAAGTATTTTTTGCCCATTTATCTATAGGGACTTTTGAAGTTACTCTTTTATTTGAATGAGCTCTTTATCTGACGGTAGATAGTGAACCTTTCTGGTCACATTTAGTACAACTAGATTTACTCATTCTGACAAAATGTCTTATTTTTCATTCAATAGAAATTTTACCTTTTTCTGTAGTTGAATCTGTCAATATTTTCTCTTGCCTTTTTGTTTTTTGAGAAAAACCTTTTAAAACATTGAAATTACCAGTATTTTAAATACCAAGGAGGCAACGTGACGTGATGGCTTACCAGATCTTGACCTTACAAAACACAAGTTGAAAAGATGACTTTAAAAGTGCTCAGGAGTGAGTGTGAGGCAGAAATGTCAACCCCAGCGCCGCGTGTGCAGCCACAGACTGTGCACAGCCTTCCCTTCCCACAATCATCGTCCTGCATCCCTGTGTCCTGCCATGGGGTTCTCCTTAGTTCCCTTTGTGCTTGATCAGGGAGCTCACGCGATGTATATGGGGTTGACTTGAAGTAGAATTGGAACTTTCATCATGACACCAACTGCATTATTATTTGAGTACTGATTGAGTTAGTAGAAATCACCATGAGAAATACCATCTTTTCACGTAATTTTGCATTCAATTTTGAATTGACAACAAAAAAGGTGAACTTTCTTAATACATTTGCTAAACCTTGTCATAAGGTCAGTAGACCCTTAGGAAACATTTTCTTCTCTGCTTATAGGACACATACACATGGATATGGAACCAGTAGAAAGAGCAGCTTCCATATAAACTACTTAGCGATTATCGCCAGTTTCATTTTGAAGCACAACGCATTGGACCTAGCCAGACCTGCCAATCTCCATCTTTACCAAAGAAATATAATAGAGATAATGAACATATATCGTGCAGAACTGACATCATTTAGAAATATACTTTTTTTCTTTTTAGAATGTATTTCTGGTTCATATCTGCATATTTTACTTGTTAAGGTATTTAACAATACTTTACATTTTCTTCAGTCTTCACAGAAAGTACTGTAGAGTTAACCATGTGGATAAGCTTCCTGGCCCAAGAGATTGGGTACAGATTCTACAGGATCAAATTGAACTGGCCAGAAGGAGGTTTAAAAGAGGCTCAGATATGACTAAGGTGCACACAAATAATTGGAGAAGCACTTATGAATTCTTCGACTTTATAAAGTATAATACTTGGTTCTAGGTTATTTCAGTGTCTTGTCTTTTGAAGGAAATACTGTGTATAATATGCTGTGATTTGATCTCTTAACGTCTTACTCAAATAAAGTTTGAAACACCTTCGTACTAAATAGGAAAAATTATGTCAGGCCATTTGCTTTGAATAGTACAAGTGAAAAAGATTGCTAATCTCGTTTGTGGCCTGATGCTCTTGTATATGAAAACTGGATCTCTCTTTTATGGTTTGCCTCTGTTTGCCTATTGATTTTTATTTTTTGGATCTGCATGACTTTGTAAAGGTACAAGTTGCTTAAGGTGTGGAGGAGGAAGAGGAGGAAGAAGAAAGAATCTCTTCTACCAGCAATATCACCTAGAGTAAAAGGGATTTTAAGGAGGGGGTGTGTGCATGCATGCTTGCACAGATATTGTGTGTGGGTTTAAAATTCTGAGCTTGGAATTCTGGGATTATTCTTCCAGGAAAAGTCAGCACCAGTTGAATTGTGACTGTTCAGATTTGGTCACTGAAGTCTCAGCTTCCTCAAAGTGACAGCGGGGGCCAATTTACTGGTGAAGAATCCCTGTGTAGTCAGCTTTCTCCCATCAAATAAGAATGACTTTATCTAGGAGGCCACAAATCTCTAATTTCATCTAAATTAGTGTAGCCATTATGAAAAGCAGCATGGAGTTTCCTCAAAAATTAAAAATAGTTGGGAGGTTGAGGCAGGAGGATTGCTTGAGTCCAGCAGTTCAAGACCAGCCTGGGCAACATCTCCAGATGTTTTGTGAAGATGGAGACCCTATCTACACACACACACACACACACACACACACAACCCTTAAAAATTAGCCAAGCAAGATGGCACGAACCTGTTTTCCAATCTACTTGGGAGGGTAAGGTGGGAGGATCTCTTGAGCCCAGGAGTTTGAGGCTGCAGTGAGCTGTGACAGAGTGAGTCTGGTGACAGAGTGAGACACTGTTTCTTAAAAAAAAAATAATGGGGAAATTCTGTAGAAGGCTGTTCTCAGGGACCCAGAAAGACTTTGCTGGCAGTGGATCACATGACTGAGTAAGAAACACAGTTTAAATGTTGTTCTGGTGCCTTCCTTATGCTGCATATTTTACTCATAAACACACCTTATTTTCCTTCTGTCATCACATGCTAAGAGCGTTTATTGTGAGTTCTGGTCTCTATTCCCTTCCCCTGTCCCACCAGCAAAGAGACACGCACCCAGTAGGGATATGCCGCCACATCCCTCTTCTCTTTGCCACAAGCAGACTGGCCAGGGAGCACATCCCGTAACCACGTCACATTTCTATTAATAATTCATATCACAAATGCCCATTCCCCCCCCCCGAGGTTTGTCCATTTCTACAGGATGAGATCCAAGCCATAGCCTGCTCCCCACCCCTCCCCTCCTCCAGGAGCCTCCACTCACTTGGAAGACTGCCCACTCCTGCCCTTTAGACATCACAATATCTGACGTCGAGCATTGTAACTGTTGACCGCTGGTTTAGATGATCTGCCCAGATACTTGTGATTGGCACCTTGGCTTCTGTGTTCCTAGCAGAAGTGTCACATAGATATTGCACAACTTCAACCTTATTTATCATATCTAGCTCCATTCCTGGAATGAGGTAGAGACTCTGACTCCACAAGGTAATTGGCTACCGCTTAAAGAAGCCCGCACTGCCTCAAAAAAAAAAAAAAAAAAAAAAAAAAGAAGTGGCCCACAGATTTGAAAGGCCATTATGCAAATCCAAATAGAAATTCATTTGGGGCTCTCATTTCTCATCACATGGAATAATCTTTATTCTGTAACTCCAATGATTCCTTTTTCCTGGTATAAATTTTTTTTTTTTTTTTTTTTTTTTTTTTTTGAGACACGGTCTCTCTCTGTCTCCCAGGCTGGAGTGCAGTGGCGCGATCACGGCCCACTGCAAGCTCCGCCTCCCGGGTTCACGCAATTCTCCTGCCTCAGCCTCCCGAGTAGCTGGGACCACAGGCGCCCATCACCACACCCAGCTAATTTTGTGTGTGTGTGTGTATTTTTAGTAGAGATGGGGTTTCACCGTGTTAGCCAGGATGGTCTGGATCTCCTGACCTCGTGATCCACCCATTTCGGCCTCCCAAAGTGCTGGGAGCACAGGCGTGAGCCCCCGCGCCCGGCCCTGGATACATTTTTATCATTTTCATTAGATGATTTTTCTCACAGCTGAAATCATAATATTTTAATTTTGTTAGATCTCAGAGTAAAGATGTCACTACTGTTAAATGTTTATTGGACTTGCTCAATCTTTTCCAAACTTAGCAACCTGATTGTCACCAGGGAAGAAAGATTGTGAGCTCGTTGTTGCAGATAAATGTTATAATTAAATTTGAATAATACAACAATGCTGTTCCTCCTTGATTCTCATCCCCTATTCATGCAGCTAGCGTGTTCTAATTTACATATAATCATCTATTTTTTTGGTTATATGTGTTCTGTTCTTACTAAAGCACATAATAGCATAGGCCTGTTTTTTCAAAGGGAAGGTAGCTGAATTACAAATGGAAGATCAGTTTATACCCCAAACTGATCTTGTTATAACTAAATGGAAAGCAATTATACATGTAAGAAAGTGGCTAAAATATAAAATGAGCTAGAACGTGAAAATTTGAGAAATTAGCTCATATTCATGCATGTGGTATATTTGGACTATTAATACCAAAGAGATGAATTGCCCAGATATTAACCTGATTCATGTCCTTGGCATTGTTATTTACTAGCTGTGTTACCTGGAGTGAGCTTCCTCACCTCTGTCTCACTTTCCTCATTTGTTAAGATGGGCAGAACAACAGACCCACCTTGTAGAGTTTCCTAAGGATTCAATGATACATTGCATGTCAAGTGCTCAGCAAGCCTTTAATAAATGGTGGATATTTTCATGATGATGATTAGTATTGAAGGATTTTTAAAATCCTAGGCAATGAGAGAACTACTATGCAGACCATCTGTCTATTCCAACTCACTCAAACCAATTAGAAAAAAATAATGTCTTCTAAATATAAACGTATGTTCATTATTTTTCATATATAAAATAATATCTAAAAGCCATAGAACAAAATTTAAAACACCTAAAGCCTTTCATCCAGAGGGAAACACAGTTCACATTTTAGTATGTCCTGTATTTTTTTTTCTGTAAACCTGTTCCAGAATTTTAATCACACCATTTATCCCATGGTTTGACTGAGTATTTTTATGTTATTAAATATTCATCTACAACATCATTTTTGGTGGTTGCTAATCTTCTCCAACCTAGATTGGTCTTGCGTATTTTGTCCCTTCTCAGTGATTTCTTTTTGTGGTGGATCTAGCAGGTCAGCAGACAAGGCGTCTTTCACTAATGCCAGTGAGTGTTCATCTGAGGACAAGATGTTGGAGGATGAAGGAGACAGGGGAGCTTTACAATGTTTCTAGCTATAGCTAAGCCCTGATTGTGTTTAAAGCAACAACTATCAAAACAAGTATGTAGTACTGGTTTAGCCTTCTACCGACTCAGTGTTACAACATGGTGCCAAGACTGACGTCATTCAACAGCCTCACAAGGGCTGCCCACACACATTATGCAGTCAGCATGGGCCTTCCTGTGGGGACCACAGACTCTGGGCCTTGGAGGGCACCACCAAAACTATCCCAGGGGCCATAATGTGATGTTTCCCCCTGTCCCCACGTGTTAGGGGAAACTAACAAGCCCATCCATTATCAGGAGACACATGAACACCTTTTTTTTTATTTTTATTTTTTTCATTTAACGGAAGGTTTTTTGTGACTGAAGGATCTACCTTTGGAAAACTGCCAAGGAGATGGATACATTTATCAGAGATGAGGGAAGGTTTGCATTTTAAAATGTGGAAATGGAGAATGATTTGAAGCAACCCCTGTTCCTTCTTTGTGACCACATTGATGCCAGAGTTAGATTGGCAGCTCTAGGATCTGAATCAGTCATCTCCAAAGAAAGGTTAATTCTCAACATTTCCTAAGCTGCCCCCCAGGAGTGGTTCTGGTGATGCCAAGTGCAAGTCTACAGCAGGAATTCACTGACACATCTCCTTGATGACCCTATTTAGACAATTCACCCTACATGCTGGTTCGATATTTAAGCCTATGTAAATAAGTAAAAATAAACAGAAATCATCAGTGATTACTGGAATGAGGTTCATAAGATTCAAAAAATTGTAATACAGGAAAGTTTATTTTATATCACTATTATCAAAAAATATTGTATTCACATAATGATATTAACATCTATAACATGAACCAATGATAGCTGAAAAGGGAAAGGATGGTGAAAACTGTTATGCACACTGGAGTTTGGAAAATTGTGTCACTGTTTTCAGTCAAATGAATGTGCTCCCTGAAACTAATGAAATTTGTGTTTTATGTTTGTAACCAGCAGAGATCGCTGATGGTGATGAAAGACTGGATGGCATTTCTCTACCACCAACAGGTAAATAAAATGTATTTAAATTTTCATCACCCCATGGAAAATACAACCCACAAAAATATTGGCATTGGAAATGATTTTAACGTTAGACATGTAGACGCTTGAGCAAACTGCTTCTGCAGTGGACCCAGGCCCTGGACATTGGAGGTTCTCAAGGCCCCATATGCAGAGATGATTTCATATTGAATAGAAAAGCATTTTGCTCACACTCTTATTTTCAGAAAAATCTCAGAAGAGCAAATCCTGAGAACTAAGTATCACAACATTTTGCTTCCCCAAACCTTTGGACATTACACAATATTTTTTAACATGAAATGAGATTTCAGTTTAAAACAGGGACCAGTAATTTTGTGTGATCAAATTCATGGCTAGGCTGTCCTCTTCACCTCCTCCAAACAGCCTTGGAGCCTTGAGCAGTCAATCAGTGGACACTCAATGAACACTGTGTTTTAATTGAGTGATTTGAACAAGTCCAGCCATCTGGTGTGAGTGGCACATTCCTAATTCCAGGACCAGCTCAACTGAAGACCCCCTTCCATGGAAGCAAAAGCTGCACACTGTTGTATTAAGCCATAGACACAATTCCAAGTTCATATTATTTGACTCTCTAGTAATGCTTCTGACCCTGGCTTCCTACCTGTGCATGGGTTCATATCTGAGAGCCAGAGGGGCAGGTGACTGATCAGTGAGCCTTGTGGAAAACAATGTATTCCCTCCATTGGTCACAGGACTCTACTGACTCCACTAAAAAGGATATCTGAAGATTCTCTGCCCACAAAATCCAGGTACCCTCAAAAACCCTCTTACTGAAAAAGCTCAACCGAATGTTTTTTCCTCTAGATTTGGGGTGGTCTGTTTGAGTTACATTCAGCAAATATTACTGGAGTATCTAGGCTGTGTAGGAACTTCACTAGGCCATATGTTCATGGACAGCACATATCCCAAAATGGCAAGGAAAGCCATGTTCACAGGTGTAGGATAGGCATGTGTTAGTGAACTTCAGAGCTTCAGAGCAACAGGAAAATTCAGCCATGTAAGTGACACATTGCTTTCTCTGCCACTGAGTAGCTAAACAACAGATCGATGGTCAGATAAATGAAATGAGCTACATAGTGCAAAATGACCTGCTTACATCAAGTTCTTCCTGTATACACTCATTATATAAAAGGGATTTCTCTTCCTATTTGGCTTTGTTTTTACATTTGTGAATTAAGAGAATTGAAATACGTGATGTCTGTTGTTCCTCCCCAATTTGTCGTTTTCTGAATGTCAGGGCAATCATATCAGCCTCATTCTTATCACCCAGGTCCAATCCCAGCAGGTCTATGAAATCGTAGTCATAACAGACCTGCCCTTCAAAAGGCCCTTCAGGGGAGCACCATGCCTTTCTAGCTGTGCTTCCCAAGTGGTCTCCCTCTCCCAAGTGCCCCACCACCCCGGGCATCTGCACTGCCTGTCCTCCCCGTGTCAAGTGACACAGTGAGCTTTTCTTATTTGAAAACCACTCCCTTTGAAGTTTATATTCACCTCCAAGTGGTGAGTACAGAATGCCTTTGCATTTTCCTATCTGAAGATGGAGATATGTTTCCAATGAGGAAACTGAGCACAGAGGGTGTTAGAAGAGCCTCATGAAACTGAAAAAAGAAGTCAAGGAATCTGAGAATGAGAAGGAAATTGAGAGATCACCTAGTCCAATCCTTTCTTTTTATCCAGTCCTTTTATTTTACAGGGAAAAAACCCTGAGGCCCAGAAACATTAAGTGACTTTCCCAAGGTCTCACAGCTGGTTGATGGCCTGGCCGGAACCCAGGTCCCTCGACTCCCGACCATGATACCGTATAGATTTCTCACACCTAAGCCAAAGCCAGCTTTTCTCAGCATATTTCTTAAAGATCCCAAGAGACAATGGATGTGCTAATGCCTTTAGGAGTCCACTTCACTGTCTCAGTCTTCACAGTTAAAATGTTCGTTGTCAGTTGGCCTGGTTCACTGCCACTCAAACTCAGTTCTTCCAGTCTTTTCTCAAACTTTACCCAAGGCTGTGAGGTCATAATGAAGACAGTAGTATAACACACACGCAGGTCTTTTCACTAAACTATTGATAGGTATTTGATAAAAATCGCTGAGGAACATGATAAATAAAAACGTTTATCCCTTTAAGAATTCCACCTTTCTTGCACATGTGGTTTCATCCTTGAACTTGAGCCTCATTGGTCAGAACCACAGGAGTGACCAAGGGCTCTGATACAGACTTTCATTACCCAGTTTATCTGAGCTAGCAGCAGTTAGTTCTTTCTAAAGATTCAACAATGCTTTTATTGCTTTTTAAAGTTTTTTTTCCTCCTTCCAAATTTGTGTGTTTGGGGGAAGGTCAGGGAAAGGGGTTTAAGTCCTTAAGTGTTTCTATGAACCAGAAGTGACTAGAGCAGGGTTACAGGCAGAAGGTGAGATGACATTTGTTTGGATGCATTATATGTAAGCAACCTTCTATTCATCATGTTTTAACAAAAATGGATCCACTTCTGTAGTTCAACCATTTTATTTTCCCTTAACCCTATTCACTAAACCTTTTGGAGCAACTACCAGGAATCAGCCCTGTGTTGGGTGCTGGTGTACAAATGCCCTCAGACTAGTGTGAGAGGCAGAAGGAATTACATAAATGCTATAGCACAGATGTGTGGAAAGGACCTGGGGCTCAAGAAAAGCCACCCAGGAGCTAGGGACAATTCACATAAAAAACTATAGAGAAAGTGAAATCAAAACCATGCTTTCTAAAATTTAAAATGGGGCTTCCAAATTTGAAATAGGGGATGTTCATCTGGACTTAGCAATTGTCATAAATTGGCATTTTACATACTTTTCTTTTAAAAAATTAATAAAAGTGTAAGAAAGGACATTTCAATTGCTGTTACCACCCACAGACAACCATTATTGGATGATGTTTTGCAAACATTTCTCCATTTTATTTATTTATATAGTGGAGAGCAAACATGTAAAATTTTGTTTCCTAAGTTTTTCTTTGTTTTTACCTAACAAGCATTTTTCCACTTTATGGCAAATCTTCATATGCATTATTATTATGATGATTATTATTATTATTGTGAGATGGAGTCTTGCTCTTGCCCAGGCTGTACTGCAGTGGTGCCAAGTGCATTATTTTAATACCTGAATGATACTCTGTTTTGTGGGTAAATTATATTTTATTAGGCCATTTTCTATTACTGGATAATAGGTGGATATACTCTAATAGCAACACACATTCATGAGGTTTCTCATAAAACATCATCATTACAAATTTCAAATTTCTACAATTTTTCATGGGAGGACAACTAAAGCCTTGGCTAAAAACTTAGTGACTTAACTGGGAAACACGGACACCTCCCCAGTAAGTTCTTTACTTGTCCAGAACACCCACCTCCAGCCATGTCACAGACACATGGACAACTCTTGCTTAGAGAAGCGGCTCTTCCCCTTCATTTTCTTGACTCTGTTGTAAGTAATATATTTGACACCAGGGGAGAAAACACAGAAGACACAGAACCAGGTTTCATTGCCTAGACTTTGATTTTAGTGACATTGTTCAGTGGCATATGTAACTTCCATTGGAAATTCCACAAAGATCCACGTAGCATTTCAGGCTCCTACAAAGTGTGGGTGTTCTGTCAAGCTTACCTGTCATGTTTGAATCATTTCACATACTTTCTTTGTAATGTGTGATAATCAAGCCTCCAATTTGAGATAAGATTTTTAAAATCATTTTTAGGATTGACTCCTTACCCTTTAAAAGTCCAGCGTATGATTCAGTTAGTTCATTGTCCATTAAAAAGAAGTAGTTTTCTCTTCCCTGTTTTCATTCAGCACCTAGTGTGAATATATAGAGCTTTGACACATATTTATTTTAATGTAAATTGCTTAGATGCAGTATAAAGGAACATGACTCTTTCCAGTGCTGAGAGAGCAGTTGTGAAGGCCAAGATTAATTAGACCTTCATCATTTTAGAAGATGAAGAAGATGAAAAAGTTGTTCTGGGAGAAGGATAGCTCTGACCCATCAGATGAAATCATTCATGACATCAGTGTCCCCCAGATAGCCATTTGTCACTAAGTGCAAATGACCTATGAGCTCTTAGGAAAGAAAAACCTTTCACCTAAGTTACATCAATACAACAACAAAATAACTAATTAAAAGGTGAGAAAATAAATCAGTTATCTACATGATACCTCACAGCCATTTTAACAGATGGTTTTAACTGAGTGGTACAGGATTTTTGCACCATGTGCCAACTAGCTAAAAATGTACTGAATATTATATCATTTATTTGGTTCCTAGTATACTTGCCCTTCACTTTATATAAAACTAATATATGAAAATCTGAATTTATTTTTAAAAGATATCTTGCCACGAAGGTATTTGTTTTAGAGATATATTTACCTGCAGATTTCTTTCTCTAATAAAGGTGAATTTAAAATACCGTGTCATTTAGAAACATTGCATTTACACTTCATTTACTGTATAAAGCAAATTGCATTGAATCTTTGCCACTTGACCCAAAGGACAAAAATTGGCAGGAAAACAATTTGGACTGCAGATCACCAAACCCGGGCTTCACACCTGCCTACTGGCAATTCCAATGCCTTCCCCTAGCCCTGGATTTAGGAAAGTACAGAAGGTTAAGAGCTAAAAGTTATTGTAGAGGCTACTAAGTCTCACCCCTCATTCTGCAGGTGGGGCAACTGAGCATGAATGAGGGTAAGTGGTTGCCCAGAGCCCGTTAGCCTAGAACCCAGATTTCCTGACTGCTCTGTCCACAGTACTCATGTCACATCACACTGAAATGCTAAACCTAGAGATAGGAGGGGCGCTCTGGGATAAATCCCTATTCCACCAAAGACCGGCCAGTCATCAAAGATAAGAGAAGGCATCCCTGTACTGTGACAAAAAGCTGGCTTTAGGGGTGGCTTGTGGAATTAACCTAACTACTAGACAAGTTACATCTCGTATATGTCTGGCTTATTTTTCTTCTTTTTGGGGCTATGAGGAAGGTTTGGAGAAATTATTTCCATCATACCTTCCTGTTAGCCTTTTTCCATTTCTGCCCAGTAAGTAATCCCTTTCCTGAAAACGGTCCCTTTGTTTTATCAAGTGGTCTCGTGAAGTACTGCGAACCGTGGCTCTTGTGTTTTTTTTGCACCATGGGTTTTAGAATCTCTCCTCTGCCTCCCAGAAGGAAATATTACCCAAGGGAAGGGAAAAGATTAATTAGTGACCTTTCCATCTGTTAAAATAGGATGAGTATACTGCTGGTAAAGGCAGAAACACTAACTTCCAAGTGTGGTCTGTTAGAGATTCGCCGGGAGCCTTCAGAAGCACTGCCTTCCGAGGCGGGGCCACAGCTTGGAGTATTCAGCACTTGGGGATGGGTGGGGCTTGTTCAACCCAAAGATATGTGCAATGAATGGATCCACACACTGGAAATACATATCAAAACTGCAACAGTAAAATCATATTGTAGAGCGCGATGACTCACGTCTATAATCCCAGCACTTTGCGAGGCCGAGGCGGGTGGATCACGAGGTCAGGAGTTGGAGACCAGCCTGGCCAAGATGGTGAAACCCCGTCTCTACTAAAAATACAAAAATTAGCCAGGCATGGTGGCGAGCGTCTGTGGTCCCAGCTACTCGGGAGGCTGAGGCAGAAGAATCGCTTGAACCTGGGAGGCAGAGGTTGCAGTGAGCTGAGACTGGGCCACTGCACTCCAGCCTGGGCAACAGAGTGAGACCCCATCTTTAAGAAAAAAAAAAACTTATTTTATAAATTAAAATTGTGTTCACTTACTGTGACTACTGTACAGACTTTATTCAGAAATCCTTTTCACACACTTCCTCAGGGAAAAAAAAAACCCGTATCTATGGATAATGTCTCAATCTTCTGTATATATGTGCTATTAATATGTAAATATTTAGATTTTTAAAAATTACTATGTTCTTTTAAAAAGAATTCAATGCAAGTCTGATTTTGAAAATGGTGTAAACAGTGTGTTGTGATCTCAATTCCCAAGATGCTTTTTATGTCCGATCTGGAAGAATACAATAAATTAATTGAATGTGTGTGCAGATCTTGCCTGTGTTCCCGTCTTCCTGTGTTTATGAAGAGAAGTCAGTGCTGTTCGTTAATTAAAAGGTATTATTAATACTCTGATGATCTCCCACAGAAGTTATATCTCCTGATGAAGTTAATTTTAAAAAATAAATAAACAACCTAGATTGCTGCTGGAGTGAGAGCCTTCAGACCCTGGAAAGGCTGTGTGTGGCGGTTAGATGAATGACTACAGCAAGTCCCACAGAAACACTTGAGCATTAAGTACTGAGATGCTTGAAGCCTAATCTGAAATGAATTAGGTAGCTTTTAAATCTTTGCTTAAAAGGTTAAGCCCTGCTTCTATGGAAACAACACATCAGATGGACAAATCAATCTTCTCCAATGCAGATACAGAGCGGCTCCTGCCACAGAATCGCTCGCTTCCGGTCTTTGAACACGCGAGGGCGCCACTCCTCTCTGGGCACCTGCTCCTGCCGCCTCCCGCGGGCGTGCTAGGCCCCCTGCTCTGAGCTGGCTGCATCCGTTGGCTACAATCCGGCTCCATCGGAGGTTCAATTTAGGTTTTGACTCTGGGCCCCTGGTTTTAGAGGGGCCTGGGACAGCTGTGAGGAGAGGCAGGTGGATGGGGGTGGAGCTGCTGCCTAAGAATGTGGGGAAAAGGAAGAGAGATCAGCCTGTTACTGTGTCTATATAGAAAGAAGTAGACATAAGAGATTCCATTTTGTTCTGTATTTGAGATGCTGTTAATCTGTGACCCTACCCCCAACCTTGTCCTTGCAAGAGACATGTGTTGCGGTGACTCAAGGTTTAATGGATTTTGGGCTGTGCAGGATGTGTCTTTGTTAAACAAATGCCTGAAGGTAGCTTGCTGGTTAAAAGTTATCACCATTCTCTTAATCTCAACTACCCAGAGACACGTACACGGCCAAAGGTCGCAGGGACCTCTGCCTAGGAAAGCTAGGTATTGTCCAAGGTTTATCCCCATGTGATAGGATGAAACAATGTTGCTAAAAGGTTTATCTCAAGGCACAGGATTTTCCTTTGAACTTATTCATATCACAGAGGTTTTTGTTCTTATGTCTTACTGCTAATTTCCTCCCTAAAAATGATCCTATTGTCCTGCCACTCCCCTGTCTTTAAGATGGTAAAGATAATTATCAATAAATACTAAGGGAACTCAGAGACCGGTGCCGGCGTGGGTCCTCTGTAAGCTGAGCGCCGGTCCCCTGGGCCCCCGCTTTTCTTTCTCTATACTTTGTCTCTGTGTCTTATTTCTTTTCTCAAGTCTCTCGTTCCACCTTACGAGAAACACCCACAGGTGTGGAGGGGCAGGCCACCCCTTCATAAGAAGGCATCCACACCTGGGCTGGGAGCCCCAGGGCGAGCTGTTGCAAAAACAGACGTGGGCTCCAGCTTGCCAGTCTTGCAGATGTCCGCGCTGCTCTGAAGCTGGAGCCTGGCTCCTGTCCTCGCCTCTGCCCTGATGCCCCCAACTTCCTCGGATCCCTTGTGTCAGGGACCCACGTCATATCTTTTGGCCCAAGGCCTCTGGGATGCCCCTGATCCCACAGGGCTGGCAGGGATGGGTGCTTGGTAGGTATCCTGGCAGAACAGCCCAAAGACCTCTCTAACCCAATGGCCAGGGGACCCCATTTCACCACAGTAGACTCCCCTGGAAGACGCTTGCACACCTGTCTCAGCTGTCACCTCTCCTATCCTCTCTCCCCACAACTCCCCCCCACTCCCTCCAGAGATCTGCGAACACAGTTGGCTCATTTCCCAGCAGCACCCAAGTCCCGCGGCACCATTTACTGAACACCAACTGTGCAGACACTGTGGGTGTTTAGGGCCACCGGTTTCAGGATAAAAGAGAAAAGGAGGTGAGAGGGGAGGCGGGGGCATGTCCTGGCACTAAACTGTTCCAGGCTTGCACCATCCCGAGAGGCTGGGACAGCATGGGCAGCCGCGGAGCACCTGAAGAGAAAGGTCTTGATCGGAGTCCTATCTTATGTTCATCCGCCTGGCTGAAGCCGGAAGCATTGGCAGGGGAGAGCGAGCTGAAGACGTGATCCCATGAAGAGGCTGTTGGAAGATGCCCAAAACCCACAAAGCCAGGCCTGAGAAAGAATCAGCTCAGGCTGGAGGAGGGAGAACGTGTCAGAGCTGACACCAGGTTTCTGGTTTGGGAACCAGGGGGTGTGACTTGCACTCACTAAGATAAGGAACACAGGGGTGTGGCGATTTGGAGGAGACAGGGGAACTACTCCATTCGTTCATTCATTCATTCATTCATTCATTCATTCATTCATTCCACAGGTGCTTATGGTGGGCCCAACAATGTTCTCCCGGGTGGGAGTGCCGCGGTGAACAAAAGTCCCTACTCTTGCAGAGCTCACCTCAGACAATGTCACAAGAAAAGGAACAGATGGCGGAACCCTGGGAAGAGCAGCAGCTCGTGTTCCTGAACAACCTTACCAGGGAGAGAGCTGAAATGGGAGCTTTGTCCCAAACCAGCGGAGACTTCAGGCACCATCATTCCTCATAACTCAGGTCTCAGCTACACTTCATCATCAGAGAGGGATTCACAACTGTCCCACGCCAAGCTCAATTAAGTCACAGCCTCTGACTCTTCAGTCGCTTGGCTCTCTCTGAAATTATCTTGCTTATTTATGTGTGTGTTTCTCACCCATCTTTCCACTGGAATCTAAGCCTTGTGATGTCAGGTGTTAAGATTTCAGGCTCTGGTGAAAACATGTTCAGGATGCCCTTTCTCCCCTTTGCCCAGCAAGAGTGGACTGATTAAAGTTGGACCTGAGGTTTCTATGAATATGAAACTGAGTTGTTCTGAATAGAGGGAGCCGTGGCCTCCCAGTGCTGCCAGTTACAGGAAGTGACTTCCCTTCTCCCATCAGCCCAAACCAGGAGCCTTTATCACAGAACCCAAGAGTGAGGGGAGGGTCAGGCCGGTTGGACAGTGGCCGTATCATGGGATGGATCAGGAGCCTTTTGCTGCACTCTCCTTTCCCCTGTATCCCATTGTCTTAGAGCACCTGGACTTGCCTTTTCCCCTAATGCCGCCCCCTCACTGCTCTTCATAATTGAGGAAATTGTGTCAATAAATTGACCAAAGAGAGGCAGGTTGTGCTCCGTGATAATTTAATAAATGCTAGTGATTCAGACCAACTTGAATTTACACGGATCAACTCCTATTGTGTTTCGTAACCTCAAACGTGTGAAACTGATTATCCCCCCTAAAATTATATATACAGATATGTGTGTATATGCATATTTGCTTATTTCCATTTTGTTATTGCTGAAATTAAAAAACAAGTTTAAATGAATCACAGTTTAAAAAATACATTCTAGAAACGGAGCTTGGAGTGGGTAATGCCCCACATGCTTTACACACATCGATATTCCAAAAAGACCTGATAATTAAAGGCCTTTTTAATTGTTTTATTTTTGGCCATTTTGGACTTTTGATGAAAAAATGGAAAGACATTTTAAACCTAAACTCTGAAACTAAGCTACTTTATCATTCGTTTAAAATGCTTTCCAAAATGAAGCTGATATAAGCACAATCAAGGGAGGAGTGGTCAGGAACCAGCTGTCTAGACTTCCATTTGAGCCTATCCTCTAACACGGTGCGGAAACATTCAAAACATGGAGAGCCCTCCCTGCGAACATGGAGTGAAAATCAATTTTACAAGGGAAATTAAGCATCCTGAGTTGTTTCAATGAAGTGGTGGCCCAGTTGCATATTCAGGTAGAAAAACTACTTTCTGCTATACTCTAGCAATGGAGGGAGAAAGAGAATAAATTAAAATAGAGGATACTTACTCTGTGTATTATTAAATTAAGTACCCTCCACACACACACACATGTATGTATGTATGTATGTATGTATGTATGTATGTATGTATTTATTTATTTTAGATGGAGTCTGGCTCTGTCTCCCAGGCTGGAGTGCAGTGGCGCGATCTCGGCTCACTGCAAGCTCCGCCTCCCAGGTTCACGCCATTCTCCTGCCTCAGCACTACAGGCGCCCGCCACTTCGCCCGGCTAGTTTTTTTGTACTTTTTTTTTTTTTGAGACGGAGTCTTGCTCTGTAGCCCAGGCTGGAGTGTGGTGGCGCGATCTCCACTCACTGCAAGCTCCGCCCCCCAGGTTCACGCCATTCTCCTGCCTCAGCCTCCGCTGTAGCTGGGACTACAGGCGCCCGCCACCGCCCCCGGCTAATTTTTTGTATTTTTAGTAGAGATAGGGTTTCACAGTGTGAGCCAGGATGGTCTCAATCTCCTGACCTCGTGATCCGCCCATCTCTGCCTCCCAAAGTGCTAGGATTACAAGCTTGAGCCACCGCGCCTGGCCTATTTATTTATTAAGTATAAACTCACATGATCACAAGGTCCCACAATAGGCCATCTGCAAGCTGAGGAGCAAGGAAAGCCAGTTCCAGTTCCAAAACTGAAGAACCTGGAGTCTGATGTTCAAGGGCAAGCAGCATCCAGCACGGAAGAAAGAGGCCAGGCCAGTGTAGCCTTTTCACATTTTTCTGCCTGCTTTACATCCTGGCCATGCTGGCAGATGATTAGGTGGTGCCCACCCAGATTAAGGGCGGGTCTGCCTTTCCCAGCCCACAGACTCAAATGTTCATCTCCTTTGGCAACAGCCTCACAATCACACCCAGGATCAATACTTTGCATCCTTCAGTCCAATCAAGTTGGCACTCAGTGTTAACCATCACACCATCCTATGAAGCAGATACCACTGCTGTCTCCACTTAACAGATGAAAGAGGTGAGACACCTTGTTCTAGCTCACATAACTAAGAAGGAGTTTTTTCGCCAGGATTGAACCCAGGGATTATGACTCCAACTCCCATTCTTAGCATCTGTTTTGCCTGTCAAGTGGCCTTATTAGTGGACAGAAGCATCCAGAATAACCCCAGTGGGGGCCCAGCCCACGTGATTCGCCTTTGCAGTGATCTTTATACTTCAGCTTGCACAAAAGCATTGAACCAGGAATGATAGCCCATGTTGATTAAACGCTTCTTATGAGCCAGGCATTGTCATAAGTATATTTTACAGATAATTCCATTATCCATTATAAGCCTGGGAGTACTATTATCCCTATCCCCACTTCACAGGTGAGAAGACTGAGTTACAGAGAGCTTAAGTAACTTGCTCAAAGTCACATAGTTAACAAATAACAGAGCTGGGATCCAACCCCAGGCCTTCTGATCTGGAGCCTGTACTGCTGATCTCTATGCTGTGGGATGTACTTCTACGGAATTGTATTGTAAACTGGTTCTATGTCAGGACTTGTTTAAAGTGTGTTATTTGAATCATCTCATTAGAAATGTCCCTAACACACTGCCAGAAAGCAAAGGGGAAGTAATTTCTTCAACCTAACAGCTGGTTCTCTATTAAAATATTACCAGGCCGAGCGCAGTGGCTCACGCCTGTAATCTCAACACTTTGGGAGGCCAAAACCGGTGGATCACGAGGTCAAGAGATCGACATCATCCTGGCCAACATGGTAAAGCCTCATCTCTACTAAAAATACAAAATATTAGCTGGGTGTGGTGGCGTACACCTGTAGTCCCAGCTACTCGGGAAGCTGAGGCAGGAGAATCACATGACCCCAGGAGGCAGAGGTTGCAGTGAGCTGAGATTGAGCCACTGCACTCCAGCCTGGCAACAGAGCTCTGTCTCAAAAAGAAAAAAGAAAAAATAATATTTCCAAGGAAACCTAATAGAATGATTCCAAGAGGGAGCTTTGTGATCAGAATGACTAGCATGCAAATAAATACTGGTAATACCTTTTTTCTTTTTTTCTTTTCTTTTTTTTTTTTTTTTTTTTGACAGGGTATTGCTCTGTGGCCCAGGCTGGAGTGCAGTGGTGCGATTTTGGCTCACTGCAACCTCTGTCTCCCCAGTTCAAGAGATTCTGCTGGCTCAGCCTCCCCAGTAGCTGGAATTACAGGCACACGCCACCACATCTGGCTAATTTTTCCATTTTTAGTAGAGACAGGATTTCACCATGTTGGCCAGGCTGTTCTCAAACTCCTGACCTAAAGTGATCCGCCCGCCTCAGCCTCTCAATCTACCATTTTTAATAAAGCTCTGGTGCCTTTTTTTCCTTCATCCCCACCTCTCTCCTCCTACCCTCTCCATCATCCATCCATCCACCAAAAGAATTAGAGGAGACTGAAATGGCAAACTATTCCCAGAATGGTGAAAGCCACCAAAATCACTGGGAGTCCCCACTTTAGTGGGGAGACATTTGCTGCAGGTGGCTGGGGGAGCAGGAAAGAGGTGAGGCTGCTGAATGGTGCACCTTGAAATGGGATTCCCTAGACCAGCAACATCGGCGTCACCTGGAAACGTACTAGAAAAGCAGTATCTCCAGCCCCAGCCCAGACCATGAGCTCACAGGCTCTGGGAGTGGTGCTGGTGTGTTTCATGACGCACTCCAGGTGATCCTGGTGCACATTCAAGTTTGGGAGCCACAGCCTGAGGAGATGTGGAAGATAGGGGAAGGCCCCAACCTCAGAGCCCTGAGTGGGATACGAGTAACTTGGAAGTAGTAATAATTAGGTGGGAACTCTCTCCCTTAGTGAATTGGAGCAAATTCAGTTTTCCCTGTGATAGCATCACTGTCCCTTTCCTTCTGATGGATGCATCTAGGTGGCATGACAGAAGCATCTGGAAGGGCCAGTTCCCCAGGGTGAACCTCTGGAGGTGGGTCAAGGCTGGGAGAATGGACAGTTGGTGTCGCTGTTGGGAAAAGTTTAACACTCGGTCCCCTCTTTTAGAGCTGTTGGAATTGAGGCCCACTAAGGGCAAGGAAGAGGGAGAGCCAGGACCTGACACCGGAACCTCTGGCCACATAATTTGCCTGTCAGCGCCCTTCCCCAATTCCTTCTTGGGCCCAGTTGTGTGTTCCTTGGACCTTGCTCTCTCCCCTCCCCTGGCATGCATGCTCTGCAGTGTACATGCCCACCTAACTCTGCTGGTCTTGACCTTCACTCTGCCCTCCAGAAGCACCCTGAGTCCACAAACCTCATGTTCCAGAAGGCTTCAGTTCCCCTTGGTTCCTCTAGCAGCTCTGACAGGGGCTCAGGGGAGACAGAGGCACTGAGGGGAGGTGGAGGTGCCAAAGGGAAGTGGAGCAGATGAATTTGGAAAGTTCTCCTGAAGAAGAAAGTAGGGAAGAGGATCATGGCTTGGCAGAGAAATGAGGGAAGACAAGACATTTGAGAAGACATAGAAGTGAAACCCACTGATATTTAGAGAGACTATTAATGCAGAGGAAAAGTACTAGCAATATAAAAGCAAAAGTTTCACTAAAGCATATGGGCTATATGAGCCCACCTTACTTTTCCAAAGATGTTTAGATTTACATAAGAGTCTGGAAATCTGCATCAAAACACTTGTAGTGATTATCTCCGGATGCTGCAAGTGCAATTTTTGTTTCCTTCTTTTCTTATTTTCTGCATTAAGCATTCACTGACTTTTTTTCAGTATAATTCACATACCATAAAATTCACCACTTTATTTTAAAGCGTGTAATTCACTGGTTTTTAGTTTATTCACAAAGTTGCACAACCGTCATCACCATCTAATTCCAGAACATTTTCATAACCCCAAGAAGAAACCCTGCACCCATGAGCAGTCACTCCCCAACATTGCTCCCTTCCCAGCCCGAGGCAACCGCTAATTACTTTCTCTCCCTTTGGATTGGTCTCTTCCGAACAATTCATATAAATAAAATCATACAATGTGTGGTCTTTTGTGACTGGTCTCTTTCACTCAGCAAGTTTTCAGAGTTCACCCATGTTATAGCAGGTATCAGCATTCCATCACTTTTTATTGCCAAATCATATTCCATTACATGGATAGACCGCATTTTATTTATCCATTTATCAGGCTATAGACCTTTGAGTTGTTTCCACTTTGGGGTTATTATAAATAATGCTGCTCTAAACATTTGTGTAGCAGTTTTTGTGAGACATATATGTTCAATTCTCTTGGGTATATGCCTGGGTGTGGGATTGCTGGGTCATATGGTAACTCTATGTTGATTTTTTTTTGAGACGGTCTTGCTCTGTCACCCAGGCTGGAATGTAGCGGCACAATCGTACCTCACTGCAGCCTCGACCTCCTGGGTTCACGCAATCCTCCCACCTTAACCCCCAGAGTAGTTGGGACTACAGACACACGCCACTCACTTTTTCTTTTTTAGAGACTGAGTCTATGTTGCCCAGGCTAGTCTCAAACCCTTGGGGTCAGACCATCCTCCTGCCTCAGCTTCCCAAACTGCTGAGATCACAGATGTGGGCCACCATGCCTGTCCTATGTTGAACTTTTTGAGGAAACACCTGTTTTTCAAAGAATTTGAACCATTTTACATTCCTCCCAGCAACGTATGAAGGATCTGATATCTCCGCACACTTGCTAATACTTGTGATTGTGTGTTTTATTACAGCCGTCCTAGTGAGTGTGAAGTGGTATCTCATTGTGGTTATAATTGCATCTCTCTGATGATTAATAATGCTGAGCATCTTTTTAAAAATATATTTTTACATATTTTTTATCTTTGACAAATAACAATTGTATATAACTATGGGGTATGATGTGACATTTTGATATATGTGTACATTATGGAATGATCAAATCTAGCCAATTTACCTATTTATCACCTCACTCACATCATTTTCTGTGATGAGAACATTAGAAATACATTCTCTTAACAATTTTGAAATATACTATATGTTATTTTTAACTACAGTCACCATGCTGTGCAATAGATCTCAAAAGATTATTCTATCTAACTGAACCTTTGTATCCTTTGACCAACATCCGATTCCCTCCCGACTCCATCACTCCCCACTCCCAGCCCCTGGCAAACACCTTTCTACTTTCTAGGTCTAAGGGTTCAATGTTTTTAGGTTCCACATAGAAGTGAGATCACACAGGGCTGGGCGAGGTGGCTCACGCCTCTAATCCCAGCACTTTGGGAGGCCAAGGCGGGTGGATCTCCTGAGGTCAGGAGTTCGAGACTAGCGTGGCTAACATGGTGAAACCCTGTCTCTACTAAAAATAGAAAAATTAGCCGGGCATGGTTGTGCATGCCTGTAATCCCAGCTACTTGGGAGGCTGAGGCAGGAGAATCACTTGAATCCGGGAGGCAGAGGTTGCAGTGAGCCAAGGTCATGCCACTGCACTCCAGCCTGGGCAATAAGAGCAAAACTCTGTCTAAAAAAAAAAAAGGTGCAGTCACACAGTATTTGTCTTTTTGTACCTGGCTTATTTTACTTGGCATAGCATCCTCCAGGTTCATCTGTCTTGTCACAAATGACAGGATTGCCTTCTTTTTAATAGCTGAATAAGCCCCCATTGTGTATATAGACCACATTTTCTTTATCTGCTGATGGACACTTAACTTGATTTCTCATCTTGGCTGCTGTGAATAGTGCAGCCATGAATGTGAGAGTGCAGGTATCTCTTCAACAGACTGATTTCAATTCCTTTGGATGTATGCCCAGTAGTGGAATTGCTGGATCATGTTCTATTTTTAGGTTTTGGGGGATCTTCCGTACTGCTTTCCATAGCAGCTGCACCAGTTTCCATTCCCACCAACCGTAGACAAGGGTTCCCTTTTCTCTGCATCCTTGGCTGCACTTGTTTTCTTTGATCATTTTGATCCTAGCCACCCTAACAGGTGTGAGGTGACAGATCATTGTGGTTTTCACTTGCAATTCTTATTTCAGTAGCTTTAGGGGTACAAGTAGTTTTTGGTTACATGGATGAATTGTACAGTGGTCGAATCTGAGATTTTAGTGTACCTGTCACCCAAGTAGTGTAAACTGTACCCAATATGTAGTTTTTCAAACCCTCAAACCCTCCCACCCTCCTCCTTTCTGAGTCTTTCATGTCCATTATACCATTGTACATGCCTTTGCATACCCATAGCTTAGCTTCCACTTATGAGTGACAACATGTGGTATTGGTTTTCCATTCCCAAGTCCCTTCACTTGGAATAATGGCCTTCAGCTTACTCAAGTTGCTGCAAAAGACATTCTTTCTTTTTTATGACTCAGTGGTATTCTACAGCATATATATATTACATTTTCTTTATCTACTCATCACCTGATGGACACTTAGGTTGATTCCATATCTTTGCAGTTGTGGCTTGTACTGCAATAAACATATGCACGCAGGTGTCTTCCTGCTAGAATGACTTCTTTTCCTTTGGGTAGATACCCAGTAGTAGGATTGCTGGATAACATGGTTGATCTTCTTGTAGTTCTTTGAGAAATCTCTATACTGTTTTCCATAGAGGTTGTACTAATTTACATTCCCACCAGCAGGATATAACCATTCCCTTTTAACTGTATTCACACCAGCATCTATTGCTTTCTGACTTTTTAATAATGGCTATTCTGGTTGGGGTAAGGAGGTTTATCACTGTGGTTTTACTATGCATCTCCCTGATGATTAGTCACGTTGAGAATTTTTTCATTGTTGGCCGTTTGTATGCCTTCTTTTGAGAAATGTCTATTCATGTCATGTGCCTACTTTTTGATGGGATTATTTGGTTTTTTTCTTGCTGTTTTGTTTGAGCTCCTTGTGGATTCTGGATATTAGTCCTCTGTCAGATATATAGTTTGCAAATATTTTCTCCCATTCTGTGAATTGTCTGTTTATTCTGATGATTATTTCTTTTGCTGTGCTGAAGGTTTTTAGTTTAATTAGGTCCCATGTATTTATTTTTGTTTTTATTGCATTTGCTTTTGGGGTCTTAGGCACAAATGCTTGGCCTAAGCCAATGTCCAGAATAGTTTTGCCTAGTGTTTTTCTGGAATTTTAATAGTTTCAGGTCTTAGATTCAAGTCTTTAACCCGTCTTGAGTTGATTTTTACATATGGTGAGAGATAGGGATCCAGTTTTGTTCTTTTACATGTGGCTATCCAGTTTTCCCAAGATTTTTTATTGAATACCGTGTCCTTTCTTCAATTTATGTTTTCGTACGATTTGTTGAAGATCAGTTGGTTGTAAGTATTTGGCTTTATTTATGGGTTATCCATTCTGTTCCATTGGTCTGTGCAACTACTCTTATATCGTACTATGCTGTTTTGGTAACTATAGTCTTGTAGTGTAATTTGTAGAGTAATGTGATGCCTCCAGATTTGTTCTTTCACTTAGGACTGCTTTGAACTATTTGGGCTCTTTTTCAGTGCCATATGAATTTTAGGACTGTTTTTTCTAATTCTGTGAAAAACAAAGTTGGTATTTTTATAGGAATTGTGTTGAATCTGTAGATTTCACTGGACAGTATGGTCATTTTCATGATATTGATTCTTCCAATCCATGAGCATGGGATGTGCTTCCATTTGTTTCTGTCATCTACAATTTCATTCAGCAATATTTTGTGGTTCTCCTTGCAGACATCTTTCATCTTCGTGGCTAAGTATATTCCTAGGGTTGTTTTTGTTTTGTTTTGTTTTTTGCAGCTATTGCAAAAAAGATTGAGTTATTGGTTTGATTCTCAGGTTGGCCGTTGATGAGTAGCAGTGTTACTGATTTGTATACATTGATTTTGTAACCTAAGACTTAATTGAATTCATTTATCAAATCTAGAAGTCTTTTGGAGGAGTCTTTAGGGTTTTCTACGTATACAATCATATCATCAGCAAACAGAGATAGTCTGACTTCTGTTCCAATTTGGATGTCCTTTCTTTCCTTCTTTCTCTTGCTTCATTACTCTGGCAAGGATTCCTTAATTTGCATTTCTCTGACCTGAACATCTTTATCTGTGCTTATTGCAAAATAGAACTCTTATTTTATTATTTTTTTATTTTTATTTTTTGAGACGGAGTCTCACTCTGTCGACCAGGCTGGAGTGCAGTGGTGAGATCTTAGCTCACTGCAACCTCCGCCTCCCGGGTTCACACCATTCTCCTGCCTCAGCCTCCCAAGTAGCTGGGACTACAGGTGCCCACCACGATGCCTGGTGAATGTTTTGTATTTTTAGTAGAGTTGGGGTTTCACTGTGTTAGCCAGGGTGGTCTTGATCTCCTGACCTCATGATCCACCTGCCTCGGCCTCCCAAAGTGCTGGGATTACAGGCATGATAGAATTCTTATCTCTGTCTTGCTTAAGAGGGTACTGATCCTCCAAAAGGGTTATGTGCCTTCCCAAAAGTCACATCATAAAATTAGAATAATTGTTTAAATGCAGGCTCTGGAGCCAAAATCCTGGCTTTTCTACTTATTAGCTGTGACACTAAGGCCTCAGTTACCTCATCTGTAAAATGGGAGCAATCATAACTGCCTAAAAATGTGTTGTGAGATTCAGAAATAAAATTTGTCAAATTACCACCACTACCTGACCCCTAAGAGAGTCACTCTATAAACGGCAGCATGATTATCATCTTCAGACAAGGCAGGGTGAGGGCTGCATGATGTGAGGCAGATTCTCCTGAACATTGCTGTCTCTGCATATTGGTGGACTGGCCTCTCCCTTTGCTGAATGTTTTTCCCACAGATATTTGATAGAATCTAGAGTTGTCATTCATGGAGGGAGACAGACAAATGGGAAATCTGTAACTCTCTTGATCCCAGATCAGTTGCTTAGAGAGGCCAATTAACCTGCTGTGGTGGTACCTGAGAGCCAGAATCAGAAGGAGAAACAAAAAAAGAGCTCTTATTTTTTGGAATGATCTTTGTTTTTGTCAGTCCAGGTTGCTGTAACAAATTACCATAGACTGGGGGGCTTAAACAATGAACATTTATTTCTCATAGTTATGGAGGCTGGAAGTCTGAGTTCAGGGTGCCAACATGATTGGGTTCCTGGCAAGGGCCCTGTTCCTGGTTCACAGCCTTCTCACTGTGACTTTACATGGTGGAGAGCAGAGAAAGAAGCAAGCTCTTTCCTTTTTTTTTCTTTTCGCAGAGTCTCACTCTGTCACCCAGGCTGGAGTGCAGTGGCGCAGTCTTGGCTCACTGCAACCTCTGCCTTTCATGCTCAAGCAATTCTCCTGCCTCAGCCTCCCAGAGAGCTGGGACTATAGGCATGCACCACCATGCCCGGCTAACTTTTGTATCTTTAGTAGAGACAGGGTTTTGCCATGTTGGCCAGGCTGGTCTTGAACTCCCAACCTCAAGTGATCCACTGTTTCGGTTTCCCAAAGTGCTGGGATTACAGGTGTGAGCCACCTCACCTGGCCTTTCCTGTCTCTTTTATAAGGGCACTAATCCTATCATAAGGGCCCCACCCTCATGACCTAAACACCTCCCAGAGGCCCTACTTTCTAATATCATTCTGCTGGGGGTTAGGATTTCAACATGTGAATCTGCAGGAGACATACAAATGCAATCAATAACCATCAGTATCCCAATGGGCTTCTTCTAGCCAATGGTCATTGGTCCAACTTTAGTTTTTTGTACTACAATATGACAAGGTGATATGGAAAAAAAAGAAGAATATTATTATAGTTATTACCATGAGCCAGGCATGGTGGCTCACACCTGTAATCTCAGCACTTTGGGAGGCCAATGCGGGCAGAAGACTTGAGGTCAAGAGATCAAGACCAGTCTGGCCAATATGGTGAAACCCTGTCTCCACTAAAAATACAAAAATTAGCTGTGCGTGGTGACCTGTAATCCCAACTACTCAGGAGACTGAGGCAGGGGAATCCCTTGAACCCAGAGGCAGAGGTTGTAGTACAGAGCCGAGACTGCCACTGTACTCCATCTTGGGCAACAGAGACCCTGTCTCAATAAAAGTAATTAATTAATTTTTTAAAAAATTATTATAGAATTTGGAAAGATTGGGGCACTGGTAATTCAATTCAGGTGGGTCTTCTGATCTTGGAATTCACAAGTTATCAAGCCAAATGCTGCAGCTAAACAGGAAAGATGGAACAAGTGAAACCTCTATGTGATTCCTCACTCTGCCTGCTAACCAGCCCCTCCATCCTGCCAGTTCTATGCTGGGCTCATAGGGAGACAATATCCCTTCTTAGAATTGAGAGAGAGCACATGCTAAGGAGGTCTGAGACTTACTCTTTTTTTTTTTTTTTTTTTTTTGCAGTGATTTTAATTCTTTTCCAAAGATGAAATATAAACATGCAAAGATTCTCTGTAATAAGGATGATATATGAGCTATGATTTATTGGATTCTTAACCCTGGGAGAGCTCACACAGATGTCTCAGCATGTGTTATTCCATTTAATATTTACAGAAAACCCTGAGTTCAGAACCGATACTAGAGATGGAGAAAAGGAGGACCAGAGGCAAGTAACTCGAGTATTATAACATTGCCCCGGAGCTGAAATTCTTAACCATCCATTGTGACATCTAAAAACCCGACCTCCTTCCTTTCTGCTGAGTTTCTCTGGCTCTACATCTGAATAATAGTTTCAACAAACACCACCAGGTGTCATCTACATATTTTTTCACAATAAGTCAAGATACAGTTTATCATCCTCTGAAAGCTAACAAATTCTGGATATGCAAAACCTACAGTGTGTGTATAAATAATTTGACTCACCAGTGTAAATATGAATTCAATGCTGTTTAAAAAATGAACAACCTTGTTTCACTAAGTTGTTTTGTTACTTCTCCTGGATTTTTTATTGGCTCTCTGATGCCAGTATGAACATTTTCTAAAGCTGATTAGCTCCAAAAAAGACTCTGTAATCAAATAAATCTGAAGTTAGGCATGTTTTCAATTTTTGTTTAGAAGTGAGTTTTTTTTTCTAAACAGGACCTATTTCCCAAAGAAAACTTAGTGTCTTTTGTGTTCTAAAACATGTCTGCTTTTGTGATTCAAAGGACAGTAGAACCAATTCTGCTTGTAACTGGCCAATTTCAGCTCCTGTGAAAGACCGGCGGAGGAAGTGGTTTGTGAATAGGATTGGAATAAACCATATCATTAAATCTGAAAGAGAATTAATAGTTTCTAACATAGTTTCTCTTGCATTGCATCAATAAAGCAACATTGCTATGAAGGCACTGCAATCTTGTCTTCTCTTGTTGGTTTGAAAGCTTGTTTTTTGTTGTTGTTGATTGGCCTTTGGATGGTCTATCTTAAGGACTAATTCATTTGGTTCTGCAATGTGTCATCACTGCAACCATACCTTAAGGCTCAGAACACCTAGGGAGATAAACAGAAGTTATTTTTGTTATCTGGGCTTTATCAATAAATTTCAACTTGGAAAGATTACATGACATGCCCTGAGTCCCACATTCAGCCACAATGGAAAGGTTGGGCACAGTTCTAGGCTGAGCCTTAACATACTGAAGACAGGAGGAATCTGAGAGTCCCCAGGATCATCTCTTACTTTACTGCTGATCTCAAAGACAATCAATAGAGGCCCAGCACAGTGGCTGACACCTGTAATCCCAAAACTTTGGGAGGCTGAGGCAGACAGATCACTTGAAGCCAGGAATTCAAGACCAGCCTAGCCATCTCTACTAAAAACACAAAAATTAGCTGGGCATGGTGGCAGGTGCCTGTAATCCCAGCTACTCAGGAGGCTGAGACACAAGAATCACTTGATCTCAGGAGGCAGAGGTTGCAGTGAGCAAGATCACACCACTGCACTCCAGCCTGGGTGAGAGAACAAGATTCCGTCTCAACAAAAAAAAAAAAAAAAAAAAAAAGAGAGAGAGAGAGAGAGAGAAAATCAACAGATTCTAACATAGTTTTCCTTGCATTGCATCGATAAGGCAATGTCATCATGAAGACACTGCAATCTTGTCTTCTCTTGTTGGTCTAAAAGCTTGTTTGTTGTTGTTGTTGATCAGCCTTTGGTTGGTCTGCCCTTAGGACTAATTTGCTTGGTTCTGCAGAAGCCAGTAGGGTTAGGGGCTGTTACAGACTGGATTATGTGCCCCCCTCCATCTCCTAGAATTCATATGTTGAAATGCTAAGTAGTAGTGCCTCAGAATGCAAGTGAGTTTGGAGATAGAGTCTTTGCAGAAATCATTAAGATAAAATGAAGACATTAGAGTGGGCCCTAATCCTAATTCTAAAACCTGGTGTTCCAATTACAAGAGGAAGATTTTGACACAGATACTCATGGAGGGAAGAGAATTGAGAAGCCATGGAGAAAAGACAGCCATCTGCAAGCCCAGGAGAGAAGCCTAGAGCAGACCCTTCCCCGACATCCTCAGAGGGATCAGCCCTGCAGACACCTTGACCTGGACTTCCAGCCTCCAGAACTGTGAGAAAATACATTCTGTTGCTTTAAGTGACTGCAGCCTGAGCATACTAATACCTGGGCCATTGCAGCTGCCTTACCCATGGTGATTCAGAGGCCTGAGGTGTCCTGATGCTGAGTTCTACACCCCAAGGTGGTGCCTCTGAAGCTAACAGTGCCAAATCCAGAAACCACAGACTGACCAGTTGTTTGGTGCTCACACACCGCACATCTGTCCTAGATACCCTGGAGACACAGCACCAGGCTTCCTCCCCAGCAAATCTCAGTGGAAGGTGTGAAATTGGAGCCTTCTTGGCTAACTGGTATGAGGTTGAATTGACCTCCTGCCTTTCTCTCAACAATTCTCTGGCCACGGGAAGGTTTTCCTGGGAAATTCTCACTCACATGTGGACTTGCGGAGGCTGTGCCCACCCAGACCCTCTGTTCTGACATTTTGTTCAAGAGGGCCACGTTGTTCTTATAAGGCTCACAGCCATGCTGCCCTCTCCCCAGAGTCCCACCTGTTCCCAGTGGACCTAACTCAAGTCTTTTTGTGAACAAAGAGGAACAGAGAGTAACAAGACGTGGTGCTAAGCACTTTCCAGGCACGATCGCATCTCACCTTCACCGTCTCCCTGAGCGGAAGGCATCGTCCTCCCCATCTGCCAGATGGAGAAACTGAAGCACAGATGGGTTAGGAACTTGCCTCGAGTTCACACAGCTCACGAGTGAGGGGAATGGATTTGCTTTTGAGTTTCTAAGGCCTGTGCTTTGCTGCTACACAATGCGAGAGAGGTGACCAGATGGCCTCTCCCTGCAAGGTAACCATGGGGAAAGACCCAGCCAGGACCTAGCTGGGTTAGTGCTCCTGACATTTTTCTCTGAAAGTTTCAGAATCTGTCGCTGCAGAGGCTGGCAGGGACATGCCTTTCACAGGGCACAGTGACTCATGCCCATAATCCCAGTGCTTTGGGAGGCCAAGGTGGGAGGCCAGAAGTTTGAGACCAGCATGGACAACATAGCAAGACTCCATCTCTACAAAAATAAAAATACAAAAAAGAACTGTACCACTCAAAGAGGCCCAAAAGATTGCTTCTGTCTCCACAACGAGGCAAACACAGAAAGTGAGAGTAAGCATTCAGGAGCATCCACATACATTTAACAGAGCAATGCTATGTGGCAAGAATCTAGTAATTAAAAAGAAATGAGCTTGTATTGTGTATGTTTTTTAATACAAAGATTTCCATTTCCCATCACGTATTAGACCCCACTGCAAATAAAAACCTGGGTCCTTACCACTGATAGTTTGAGAAGCCCTGCTGAGACAGAGGCCTCAGTCACTGAGGATAAAATGACATGGAAAAATCTGGAGTCCGGGAAATGCAGGAATTCTCTCCAGCTGCCACAGACACACGGGGGATGCCCGGCCACCAGGAAGTCCAACGTGAGCCCCTTAGCTACCAATTGCGCCCTTAGTAAGGGGCTTCCTGGAATAGTCAAAGGGACAGTGGCCCGGAAGTTGAGAATTTGGCTTTCAGCCCTGGGTTTGGGTTTTTTGTTTTTGAGACAGGATCTGGCTCTGTCACTCAGGCTGGAGTGCAGAGGCATGGTCTTGGCTCACTGCAGCCTCAATCTGCCATAGCCCTGGTTTAGTGGTGTGACCTTGGGCCAATCATTTATTCCTCTGTCCACTGATTTTTCTGATCTGTAAGCTAGAGATCATAATACTACTGCCTGCTGCATAGGGTGGAATAAATGTGTTAATTTGTGAGTGTTCAGAGCAGTGCCTGACATACAGTAAGTGCTATGTATGTGTTTACCATTATTACAATTAGGTAGAAGACATTTTCCCTTCTCTAGCCTGTGTTCTACTGAAACAGTTTTTAAACTACTTCTTTTGGGATATTCCTTTGTGGAGGAGGAATTTCAAGACCTTCACAAGCATCTGACTTACATTTAATTTTTTTTTTCTTTTTTTGAGAAAGAGTCTCGCTCTGGTGCCCAGGCTGGAGTGCAGTGGTGTGATCTCAGCTCACTGCAACCTCTGCCTCCTGGGTTCAAGCAATTCTCCTGCCTCAGCCTCCCAAGCAGCTGGGGCTACAGGTGCACACCAGCATGCCTGGCTAATTTTTGTATTTTTAGGAAAGACAGGTTTCGCCATGTTGGCCAGGGTGGTCTCAAACTCCTGACTTCAAGTGGCTCACCCACCTCCGCCTCCCAAAGCGCTGGGATTACAGGCGTGAGCCACTGTGATCAGGCTGTTCCGACTGTTTACCACAAAACTAAGCCTGCAGCTCTGGCCATTCATTTCTCAGATATCTGGGGAGACATAGAGATGAGGCTGGGGGTATAGGAGAAGGACCTCCTGACTTGACAGCAGGAAACCAGCCCTGCCATTAACCA
The DNA here is from genome assembly GCF_003255815.1 of Theropithecus gelada. Classification (NCBI taxonomy): domain Eukaryota; kingdom Metazoa; phylum Chordata; class Mammalia; order Primates; family Cercopithecidae; genus Theropithecus; species Theropithecus gelada. The sequence continues at coordinate 4,114,396 of NC_037688.1, forward strand.
CCCACTGACCTCAGGCAAGTGCATGAACCTCCCTACTCTGAGGGTTTGGGGCTCTGCCACCCTCTGGATCTTGAGGCAGGTGCTTTTGACAGTGGCCCCTCTTGTCCTTTAGATGAGTGGTTCCCAACCTTTTTGGCACTAGGGACCAGTTTCATGGAAGACAATTGTTCCACTGATGTGGCATGGGGGAAGGTTTCAAGATGATTCAAGCACATTTCATTTACTGTTCACCTTATTTCTATTATCATTACATTGTAATATATAATGAAATAATTATACAACTCACCATAATGTAGAATCTGTGGGAACCCTGAGTTTGTTTTCCTGCAACTAGATGCTCCCATCCAGGGGTGATGGGAGATAGTGACAGATCATCAGGCATTAGATTCTCATAAGGAGTGTGCAACCTACATCCCTGGCATACGCAGTTCACAATAGGGTTTGTGCTCCTATGAGAATCTAACGCTGCCGCAGATCTGAGAGGAGGCAGAGCTCAGGCAGTAATGTGAACGATAGGGAGCAGCTGTAAATACAGATGAAGCTTTGCTTGCTCACCCGCCACTCACCTCTGGCTGTGCGGCCCGGTTCCTAACAGGCCACAGGCCAGTACCAGTCCATGACCTGGGTGTTGGGGAACCCCACTTTAGATAACCAAACAAGCAGCCAGGCCTGCTGTTTGACACATGTAGAGCCCCACCCTCTTCCCACTCCATTTTCGAGGCCAGCCTAACCCAAAGACAGCAGAGAGAAGGAAGAGGCCCTGGATGAACAGTCAGTCCCTAAAGAGGATGTCACCTTGGGGCCAGGCAAACTGTAGTTTTGGGCTCCTGTCATTTGCCTGGGAAGACTGAGTGTGTCTTTGCAGTTGTTCCCATCCACAGGCCTCTGTCCGACTGGCTTTCATCCCAGCCCACTTAACTTTCCTGCCCAACAAACACCTCTGGTTTCCACCAGCCGCATGCTACTCCCCTTCCTGAAATGCTCTTACTCCTTCCTGCCCTCAGGGACCAACCAGACCCAGCCTGAAGGCTCAGCTCAGTCCCTCCTGCCTCCCTGCACAGCCCTTCTCCCTGGCCCTGTTTCACTCCTGCCCCTGTGCTCTCCCACAGACCCGATATTTGCACAACATTCATAGTTGCCAGCGCATGTTCACTGAACCCTCAAAATACATTGATTTGTCAGCTTCTGAAACAAATCACCAGCTCTGGCATCTTAGGGCTACTATAACAAAACATCATACGCTGGGTGGTTTCTCAACATAGAAATCGAGTAGTTCTGGAGGCTGGGAAGTCCAGGATCAAGGTGGATTTGGTGTCTGGTGAGGGTGTGCTCTCTGGTTCATACACAGTGCCTTTATGCTGTGTCCTAGCAAGGTGGAAGGGGTGACAGGGTTCCCTTGAGCCCATTTTATAAGGACACTAATTCCATTCATGAAGCCTTCACCCTTGTGACCTAATCACTTCCCAAAGACCCCACCTCCTAATGCCATCACCTCAGGGGTTAAGATTTTAACACAGAAGTTTGGAAGGGACACAAACATTCCGACCACACATCCGGGAGCGGAGTGGGATTTTTGCCTCCAGCTGCCTGTTCAGTGTCACTGGATAGCTGCCTGCAGTAGAAGGCTGGCTAGGGACCCTTGTGCACTTTATGTATACACACCACCTCCTGTGAGCTTGGCATAACCCCTGTGAGGTGGATGGTGCCTTCTTTTTTAGAAATTTCAAACGTGAAGCTCACTTTCAGTCTGGGCTCTGACTGGATATCTGGTATATCAAACTGTCTTACAAAGAAATAAGCACAAACTGATCACATGCTGAAGCTCAGAGCCAATGCAGAACCCGTAAGAGTCAGAGCTAGGTCCAGCCCTGGGTCCACATGATGCCAAAGCCCCTCTCCTCCACCTCAGTCTCAGCCAGGCCTTGCCAGTCTGCCCCTCTCCCTCCTCTACCACCCCAGACCTTGACCCTCAGTGGCTGAGGCTCTACAAAGCCCCTGGCAGTGAGGGAACACGGAACCCTAGAATCCTGCAAGGACGGTCTGGACAAGGCAAGTTAGCTGTCCACCTGGGAGGCATACAAGTCCTCCTCTCCACCTAGAGAGCAAATCAGAGGCGAGGCTGTTGGGTATCAGGAGTGCATGTGTCCACTAGGAAATGTGCAGAGACATTGCTTTTGTTTAGGATCGGGCTTGGTTGGTCGGCACAGTGGCTTGGATCCAGAGCCACTCATATTTGATGGGGTTGAGGACAGCATTGCCGACATCTTGCACTGAGCGAGTCAGTCCTGCAGAAGGAAGGTCTGCCCAAGCTACTAGTACAGTCCCATGAGGAATCACTGAGTCCCATCAGCTAGCTTTTCCTTTTGTATCCTCTACTTATTGTTATCATCTTGACATTGACCCAAGGGGCTCAGTCCAGCACTCGGACTCCATTGCCTGCTCAGGCTGGTGGAGGAGGCAGGCATCCAGAAACACGTGTCTGAGCCTCTGTGCACTTGGGACTTTTAATCTCCTTAATTGAAATTGATTGGCCTCTTGGGAGGCAGCTCTGCATTGGCCCTCAGCTTCAGCATGTGATCTACTTTTGCTTATTTTTTTTAAAGACCAATTGACACACCATGGTATCCAATCTTCTCCCTGAATACCAGGTCTATTTGCCAACCAGAAGCAAAACCAGAAACACACACACTTACAAAAACAGCTCAGGAAACAAAAGCACCTGATAAAAACAAGGAGAGAAATTTTCTATCTCACGGTGACAAAACTCCGTTACCAAGGAAAGATGAAATCACATGGGAAAGGAGAGATGGGAGGGGCTGGGGGAAGAGTAAGCTACCTGAAGCTTACAAGATCAATAAGCTGGGCTGGAGTATATCTAATAACTAGCTGCAAAAAAGATAAAAAGGGAAGAAAAGTGAAACATCTTTTTTTTTTTTCTTGGAAACAAAGTTTCTCTCTGTCACCCAGACTGGAGTGCAGTGGTGCAATCTTGGCTCGCTGCAACCTCCACCTCCTGGGCTCAAGCTATTCTTCTGCCTCAGCCTCGAGAGTAGCTGGGATTACAGGCAGGCGCCCCCACGCCCAGCTAATTTTTGTATTTCTGGTAGAGACGGAGTTTCACCATGTTGTCCAGGTTGGTCTTGAACACCTGACCTCAAGTGATCCGCCCACCTCGGACTCCCAAAGTGCTGGGACTAAATTGAAAGAAAACCAAACATCAAGGGACCCAGATTTGTGTTCATCTAGATACACCACAATCACTCTGAAGCAGCTAGAGCTGGTTTACAAACCAGCTTGGCGGGTCATATCTCTGGGTAAAGCCTCCAGTAGGGCCCCTTACCTACCAGACTGATCATATGTCCTGGACATGTCTCCCTGTGGGCTCTCCTGTGCAATGCTGGTGGGTCTCTTCACCAACTGGGCAGTGGGCTTCCAAAAAACAGTCCTAATTGGAGGGTGGGGCCACCTTGTGACTTCCAAGTTCTCAGTTCTGTCTCTGCACCAGCTGCATGGGGGTAACACCAGGGCAAAAGAAGCAAGAGGCAGGACTGGCCAGGTGCAGTGGCTCATACCTGTAATCCTAGCACTTTGGGAGACCAAGGTGGGCATATCATACAGTCAAGAGATCGAGACCATCCTGACCAACATGGTGAAACCCCATCTGTACTAAAAAGTACAAAAATTAGCTGGGCATCGTGGTGTGCACCTGTAGTCCCAGCTACTCAAGAGGCTGAGGCAGGAGAATCGCTTGAACCCAGGAGGCGGAGGTTGCAGTGGACTGAGGTTGCACCACTGCACTCCAGCCTAGTGACAGACCAAGACTCCGCCTCAAAAAAACGGGGGGGCAGGACCTTAGAGGAAAGGAAGCACAGCACAGACAAGTCAATTGATCACTATTGTGCATGACAAACTCATTGCAAACACCTTGCTTCCTGACCTTCTGAAGATCAAGTCCAGAGTCCAGATTTTATAAGTGCAAAGATCCAGCTTTTTTGCTGTTGGAAAGCTCTACTTTCAAAGTAATTCAAGGAGAAAGTACTTCTTAATCTCCATGTTCCCTACACAGAGGAACAAAAACATTTTGTCTACTCTGTTATGCTCAGTTACTGAAGTCTGCAAATTAAGTGGATAAAACCCCGATTAACAAGAGACATACATAAAAATTGTATTTGATGCTAATATTTTTTCTTGCACAGGAGGCCTCACAGAAAATAAGATCCCAGGCTGGGTGCATTGTCTTTCACCCGTAATCCTAGCACTTTGGGAGGCTGAGGCGGTGGGTCTCTTGAGATCAGTTGTTCAAGACTGGCCTGGCCAACATGGCAAAACCCTGTCTCTACTAAAAATACAAAAATTAGCTGGATGTGGTGACATGCACCTGTAAGTCTCAGCTACTTGACTTGGGAGGCTAAGGCAGGAGAATCACTTCAACTTGGGAAGCAGAGGTTGCAGTGAGCCAAGATTGTGCCACTGCACTCTAGCCTGGGCAACAGAGTGAGACTCTATCTCAAAATTAACAGCAAAAAAAAGAAGATCCATAAAAAGTGGTCCGACTCAGGAACTTATATACCATTTTAACAAATGGTAATAAATTGTGAAGTGACTAGACAAAGGAAAGCAGATCATTTGGGCTTCTAGGAGTGGTAAATTGTGGAACTATAACTAGGAAATATACAGTACATAAGGGATGAATAGCAGGATTTATCATGCAGACTCACCTTGGCACTGTCTCCAGTGAAACGTCATTTCTGTGATTAAGCATTATTCCCCTCTTCTGGTACTGGTGAGAGGAATCCCTTCACAAATCCTTTACAAATGGAAATTTATGTTACCTTTACCAAGGGAAACATGGCCTGCTTTTAGACAGAAAGGAGAAGGACAGAGAGCTTTTCCTGTGTCTGTATTTTCCCAATTGTCTTCAACTCAAAATAATTCTTAAACCAAAGTGACATATTCTGGGGGCCTTCACGTAGCAGCAGGAAAGTGACATAATGATGGAGAGGGTGCATGCTATAAAGACAAGGGCTGTTACATTACCCATCATTACTGAACCAGGGTCTAAGGGTGCTGAACGCATAGTAGGCACTCAATAAATATATGTTGAATGAATAAATAAATCAGTGGATGGATGGATGGATTGGATATTGGATAAAATAAGATTGAAGCAACTACATAGTATGGAAAAGAAAATTGCAGCTTATTGAATTCTGGCTCCCATAAAATACCACCAAGACAATATGTTGATAAAGGAAAGCTCATGGCAGTAAGAGACAGCACTACCCTAGCAGTCATAATGTCTGAGTAGGACAGGTAAATTCAGGGTGTGTATGATGTTTGAGAGTCTGTTTTAAGGCAGCTCTTTAAGTGTGGGGCAGACTAAGATTGACTAGGATAATGCTATCATCCAGGATCATGGAGACAGCAAGGTGAGTTAACAGTCATTGGATGCAATCTGCCAAAGTTAAGCAGTTTTAAGTAAGTTTGGGGGAAATTCCTAAAAGAAACACGAAAGTTATTTGCAATGTTTGTATTTCTGGGCAAGTGTTTCCTGCCATTGTGAAATCATGTTGGTTGATACAGTTTGGATGTGTGTCCCCACCCAAATCTCATGTCGAATTGTAATCCCCAGTGTTGGAAGTGGGACCCAATGGGAGGTGATTGGATCATGGGGTTGATCCTTCATGAATGGCTTAGCACCTTCCCCTCCATGCTGTTCTCATGATGGTGAGTGAGTTCTCACAAGATCTGGTTGTTCAGAAGTGTTTGGCAGCTCCTCCGTCAGTTCCTCCTGCTCCAGTCATGTAAGAAGTGCCTGCTTCTCCTTCACCCTGCATCATGATTGTAAGTTTTCTGAGGACTCCCCAGAAGCAGAAGCCACTATGTTTCCTGTACAGCCTGTGGAACCATGAACCAATTAAACATCTTTTCTTTATAAGTTGCCCCATCTCAGGCATTTTTTATAGCAACGTGAGAACAGACAAATACATTGGTAAAGACAGTGGAATAGTAAAGTCATGTTGTGAGGACTGCAGCATAGTAGTCATGTAATGCAGACATGAGGAAGCGTATACAGGTTTCATTGGCTTCAGTCCTCAAGCAAATGGCCTTAAGTAAACTCTTCTCCTTCCCCTTCCACAGTGTGGCACATACAGAAGAGTAAACCACATTTGTCCACAGAAAGTCAAGCAAACAAGCAGAGGTTACAGTGAGCCGAGATTGCGCCACTGCACTCTGGCCTAGGTGACAAGAGCGAGACTCCGTCTCAAAAAAAACAAAAACAAACAAAAAAAACATATTAGTAACAATGAGAGGTGGGGAAGGGAATGAAAAGGTAAGCAAGGCATAGCCCTGTCCCAAGAAACCTAATAAAAATGAGATTGCTTGTCACCTTGGCCACTTGCGCCTTTGATGATCAACCCTTGATCTGGGCTTTACTGAGCAAAAAGAGTGCCCTTGTTGCAAGCCAAACCAAACCAGTGACCTCAACATGAGCTTCCAGAGCCTGGAGTTACCTCTTGCTTGCAGCAAAAATATACACATTCACTCATGGCCTTCAGCTCCTTCACCTCTGGGTGGTCACTCAACAGGAGGGTGTAGACTCTGCCTGCTGGCAGAGACCAGATCCCAAACAAAACGTCCCCCATTAAAGTTATAAGAAACAGTTCTCTAGCTCCAACTCTGTCTACCACTGTTGGTTTACCCAGCCACCCAAAAGCTTCTCCCATCATTTTTGGGACATTTCTTGGGTATTTGTGATTCTCTCAACAACCCCATGGTATGCACTACTTCCTCCAATTCTAACACTGGTTTTCTGAAAGGACAGGCACTGCCTCTACCTCTGAAAGCCTGGAAGCCCCAGGAAGGCGCTTCACCCCAGTCCTGCCTCCTATTCACATATCTGTGGCCAAGCAGGACATCAATCTAGCCCCCTTGCTATGTACTTCCTCCCTAAAGAGACAGAAGCCTGAATCACCACCAGCACCCTAGCGTGGGTGCATGACGTATGTTCTCAGGCACTCCTAAGATCCCCGAGGAAGGTCCAGGTAGACAATGTGTGACCTTGCTGTGCTAAAAGTTGCCTTTCAGTTTTGGTGCCAGGCCTGGGATCTGCCCCAACAGCCCTCCAGGCAGACCCACATGGGGCCTGAATCCTGGAGATTTCAGTTTGATCTGCGGTTCCTGACACACCTGAAGTGTAGGGCCTGCGGTGCTGCAGCCAAGAAATCACAACACACCTCCAGTCCTGATCCCTTCTGCTTTAATGCGCTAGGACTACAGGTGTCAGAGGCACAAGCCTGGCTTGAGAGCTTGCAGCATAAAACAATACAATGTTCCAATTACCGCCTTTCGGGGTTTTAGGGTCAAACCACTCTTCTTTTAATAAGGTAATGAACAGATCAGCTTTTTCAAAAAAATTTTTTTAACTGATAGATATTACCTTTGGAAAATGTGCCGAAATAATGCCCCCTAATGGGGGTCCTTCACCACCACAATCCGTTTTCACATTGCCAACCCTTTGTTACAAGAATGGGGTCCTGATCCAGGCCCCAAGAGGGGTTCTTGAATCTCACCCAAGAAAAAAATTCAGGGTGAGTCCATAGAGAAAAGTGAAAGTTTATTAAGAAAGTAAAGGAATGAAGAATGGCTACTCTATAGGCAGAGCTGCCTCCGGAGGCCGCTGGTTTCCCATTTTTTATGGTTCTTTCTGGATGATATGCTAAACAATGGATGGATTATTCATGCCTCCCCTTTTTAGACCATATAGGTAACTTCCTGATGTGGACATGGTATTTGTAAACTGTCATGGCGCTGGTGGGAGTGTAGCAGTGAGGACCACCAGAGGACACTCTCGTCACCATCTTGGTTTTGGTGGATTTGGGCCAGCTTCCCTATGGCAACCTGCTTTATTAGCAAGGTCTTTATGACCTGTATCTTGAGCTGACCTATCTCATCCTATGACATAGAATGCCTTAACCATCTGGGAACACGGCCCAGTAGGTCTCAGCCTCATTTTACCCAGCCCCTATTCAGGATAGGGTTGCTCTGGTTCAAACGCCTCTCATACCTCCACCATTCCCAAGAGCCTCTTTTGTCAGAAACGTGCATATACCAATAAGAGCTAACATTTACTGAACACGTTCTGTGTGTCAGGCTTGGCCACGTGATCTCATTTCATTCTTACAACAACTCTGCGAGAGAAATACTATCTCCCCTTTGCAAAACAGAGAGCATGGTCAGCGGGGTTAAGTGACTTCCCAAGATCACAGGCTAGTTTGTGGGGTAAGATTCTTCCTTATCCACATGCTGTCAGGATCCAGACGAGATGTTTATCCTCCTACACCCGTTTGAATTCCGAGGAACCACTGGGCAGGCTTCAAATGTAGGTACAGTGAGCTGATTTGTAATAATAGCCAATATCCGAGAACATACCACGTGCCAGGTAATGTACATAGAGTCTTTCATTTGCCAACTCAATAAGATATATATGTCTGCAGCTCGATACTACAGGCTGATCTTTGTTAGAAAAGAAATGATTTGGGGACTGCTTGTCAGTAAAAGGAAAACTTTTAAAAACCCTACTGAGGAATTCCTTATTCTGACTATCTGCCTAAATAATATATTTTTAACTTCTACATCAATAGCTTAATGCAGCCTTGAACTCCTGGGCTCAAGCAACCTACCTACCTCACCTTCCCAAGTAGTTGGGACTACAGGCAGGCACCACCATGCCCAGCTAAATTTTTTCTTTTTTTTGAAATGGGATCTAGCTATGTTGCCCAGGCTGGTCTTCCTGCAGCTTTGACCTCCAGGCCTCAAGCAATCCTCCCACCTTCAACTCCCAAGGTGGTGGGATTATTGATGTGAGCAACCACACTCTACCCACAGCTGTTCATAAAACTTCAGATGATAAGCAGTTTAATGCCCAGAATTTAACTACATGGAGTATGTCCCCAGCTTCCTGCATTTTATAATCTCCGGGTAACACACCTCTCCCATTTTTGCTCTCCCAGTCCTTCCACCAGCTTTATAACTTAATTCCCTGTATTCAAGCTCTCTCTGTTTGAAATTTCTAATGTGATTTCTGCTTTTTCTACTGAACACTTACTAATAAACCCATTTTCCATTTCTTTTCCTTTGTAGATTTGTGTAAATGCCCAAGGTTTTATCATTCAGGTGCCTGTCTATCCTTTTTGCTGAGTTCTTCAATCAATGTGACCTTTCTGATTTAAGTTTGTTTGTTTTTTTGTTTTTTTGAGATAGAGTCTCACTCTGTCACCGACTGGAATGCATGTCGGCTCACTGCAACCTCTGCCTCTTGGGTTCAAGGGATTCTCATGTCTCAGCCTCCTAAGTAGCTGGGACTATAGGCACTAGTCACCATGCCCAGCTAATTTTTTGTATTTTTAGTAGAGATGGGGTTTTGCCATCTTGACCAGGCTGATCTCGAACTCCTGACCTCAGGTCATCCACCTGCCTTGGCTTCCCAAAGTGCTGGTATTACAGGTATGAGCCACTGCACCTGGCCCTTTCTGGTTTTAATTTTTTGGTTATTATCGTTTCTTCCCTCCACCCTCTCAACATTGACAGGCGAGAGTCGATGCCTGCCGTTTATTGCTCTCCTCTGCTCTTAGATCCCTGTTACATTAAACTACAAAGCAGCTAAAGCACTGGACAACCCAATCCCTTCCTCTGGGACACTGCCACCTGGGAGCATCGCTGAATATTTTGTTCTACTGGGTAGTTAGAAACAAGATCTGCAGGCCAGGTGCAGTGGCTCATGCCTGTAATCCCAGCACTTTGCGAGGCCGAGGCCAGCGTATCACTTGAGTTCAGGAGTTTGAGACAAGCCTGGCCAACACCGCGAAACCCTGTCTCTATCAAAATACAAAAAAATTACCCGAGTGTGGTAGCACATGCCTGTAATCCCAGTTACTCGGGAGGCTGAGTCAGGAGAACCACTTGAACCCAGGAGGCAGAGGTTGCAGTGAGCCAAGGTCATGCCATTGCACTCCAGCCTGGGTGACAGAATGAGACTTAATCTCAAAAAAACAAAAACAAAAACAAGATCCGCCACAGCCGGGCTCTGCCCCTGTTGATGGGAACTATGCATAACTAATGAACAGGAAAATTAGTAGCAAAATGGCCTGATCCTTCTCAACATGCTTCTAATAACTTCCAATATTCCCAGTCTAGATTTCCTTATGTATCTTCTTTCCTTCCTAAATGATTACTCCAGACCTTCAAAACCAGGCATTTTTGAGTCTCTGTTTGCTCTTCCTTTCCTCCCCATCATATGGCACTTTGCTCTGCAGAGGATTAACCCAGCTTCTCAATCACATTAGATGCACTTGATTTTTTTTTTTTTTCTTTTTTTTTTTGACAGTGTCTTGCTCTGTCACCCAGGCTGGAGTGCAGTGGCATGATCTCGGCTCACTGCAACTTCCACCTCCCAGGTTCAAGCGATTCTCCTGCCTCAGCCTCCCAAGTAGCTGGGATTACAGGTGTGCACCACCATGTCTGGCTAATTTTTGTATTTTTCATAGAGATGGGATTTCACCATGTTGCCCAAGCTGGTTTCGAACTCCTGGATTCAAGCTATCCACCCACCTTGGCCTCCAAAAGCGCTGTGATTATGGCTGTGAGTAAAATCCCAAGGTGCTGGGATTACACTGTGTCTGAACCACCATACACATTTGAAATAAGAACTGGCTTGGTCTCTAGTTGTGGATGCTGAGATGTCAGAAGTACCCAACAATTCGGCAGATTTAAGACTAGACTTTATCTTCTGGCATTGCAAATACCACATGGGATAGATAGCAGATCTCTGTTTCAAAGCTGAGGTAATTGATGTTCAGAGGAGTTTACTACTCGTCCAAAGTTACATAGAGTGTAGGGGGCAGAGCCAGGTCTGAACCCAGGTCTTTCTGTTGCCACAGCTCCTGCCAAACACTGCAGTCAATGTAGGAAAACATAAACGAAAGCACTGGATCTTAAATTCCAGAAAAACACTATGGCAGCTACTCAGGAGACAGAGGCAAAAAAATCACTTGAACCCAGAAGGTGGAGGTTGCAGTGAGCCAAGATCATGCCACTGCACACCAGCCTGGGCAACAGAGGAAGACTCTGTCACCAAAAAATAAAAAATAATCTGAATATCTTATGGACTTTAGTTAATAATAAGATATCGACACTGATCCAATACTGTAACAAATGTACCCTACTGATGTAAGATGTTAGAAACATGGGAAACAGCACAAGATATATGGGAACTCTCTGTATTAACTTCATGACTTCTCTGTAAATCTATAACCATTCCTAAAAATAAAGTTCATTTGGCTGGGTGCAGTGGCTCATGCCTGTAATCCTAACACTTTAGGAGGTTGAAGCAGGTGGATCAGTTGAGTCCAGGAGTTCAAGACCAGCCTGGCCAATGTGGTGAAATCCCATCTCTACTAAAAATACAAAAATTAGCCAGGCATGGTGGTGCACACTTGTAGTCCCAGTTACTCGGGAGGTTGAGGAACAAGAATCGCTTGAACCCAGGAAGTGGAGGTTGAAGTGAGCTGAGATCCCACCACTGCACTCCAGCCTGAGCAACAGAGATTCTGGCTCAGAAAATAAAGAAAGTTCACTTCATTTACATTTTTGAGAAATTCCCTAGTTCCTTAAGCCAGATCTAAAAGCCTGCTATGTGTTCATATAGCAATCTGGACTACTGGCTAAATGAATTAATTTATCACCTTATATAATTATATGTTTGTGCATTTTGCTCACTGCTGTATCTTAGTGCAAGGTCAGGGCCTGGTTCTTGACAAGAGCTTAGTAATAGACATAGAGTAAGTGCAGCATCACAGAATAAAAGTTTGATGATAACAGGTTTTCATCTGTTCTGTTCTCTGTTGTATCCCTATCACCTAGATGATGTCTGGCACATGGTACACACTCAATCAGGATAAATTCTTCCCCAAGTGGAGTCAAGGAATCTTTTCCCTAGTGATCCAGGGCTCTCCACCACCCTGGATCCCTTTGGGGTGGCCTGTCCACTGTGGGTTGGGGCCACAGGTTTGTGGGAAGTGGGGATTGACTTCCCCGTTCCTGGCTGAGGCTCCACATCTTCCCTCTGCACTGGGCTCTGCAGAAAATTTTCAGCTGGGGCAACTTGCTGCTCAGTTAGCACCATTTACCAAAATAAGGGAAAGTAAGAAAGGGGCAAGGGGGGAGGTGCAGTTTAAAGAAGATTTGTGAGACATCTAATTGACAAAATCAAGTAGGAAATTGCATACATCTGTCTACAACTCAGGGGTGGTGTAAAGCTGTAGCTATAAACCTGGAATTCATCAACCTATAGTTGGTGTCTGAAACCAAGAGAAGGATGGGGCAGCCGCTGCGGGAAACAGCATGGCGCTTCCTCAAAAGATTAAATGTGGAATGACTACAGGATCCAGCAATTCTGCTTCTGGGTAATGTGGTCTATCCATACAATAGAATATTATTTGCCCTTAAAAAAGGACATTCTAACCCATGCCGCATGGACGGACCTTGAGGACATTATGCTAAAGGAAGTAAGCCAGTCACAGAAGGACAAATACTGCATGATGCCATTTCTATGAGATCCCTACAGTAGTCAACTCATAGTGACAGATAGTAGAACGATGGTCGCCAGAGGCTAGGGCAGGAGGGAATGGGCAGTTGTTGTTTCAAGGGGATGGAGCTTCTGTTTGGGAAGATGAAAAGGCTCTGGAAATAGATGGTAGTGATGGTTGCACAACAATGTAAACATACTTAATGCCACAGACTGTACAATTAAAAACAGTTAAAATGGCCAGGCACGGCGGCTCATGCCTGTATTCCTAGCACTTTGGGAGGCCGAGGCAGTGGATTGCCTGAACTGAGGAGTTCAAAACCAGCCTGAGCAACATGGTGAAACCCCATCTCTACTAAAATACATGAAAAATTAACTGGGCCTGATGGCAAGCACCTGTACTTGCCAGCTACTTGGGAGGCTGAGGCACGAGAATTGTGCTTGAACCCAGGAGGCAGAGGTTGCAGTGAGCTGAGGTCACGTCCCCGCACTCCAACCTGGGCAACAGCTCGAGACTTTTTTTTTTTTTCTGAGACAGAGTTTCACTCTTGTTGCCCAGGCTGGAGTGCACTGGGCATGATCTTGGCTCACCACAACCTCCACCTCCCAGGTTCAAGCAATTCTCCGGCCTCAGCCTCCCGAGCAGCTGGGATTATAGGCATGCACCACCATGCCTGGCTAATTTTGTATTTTTATACAGGGTTTCTCCATGTTGGTCACGCTAGTCTTGAACTCCCAACCTCAGGTGATCAGCCCGCCTCAACCTCTCAAAGTGTTGGGATTACAGGCATGAGCAACTGTGCCCAGCCTTGTTATGTATATTTTACCACAATAAAAGAACTCATTATTATGTACTGGATGCTTCCTATATGCCCAGCATCTTTTAAGTGCTGTACGTGTTTCAAACTCATTGAATCCTCCTATTTTCAAGGTAGTTACATTATCACCCCTATTTTATAGGCTAGGAAAGTAGTGATCAGAGAAGTTAAGTAAAAGGCCTAAGTTGTTTTTTTGTTTGTTTGCTTGTTTGTTTGTTTTTTAGACAGAGTCTCACTCTGTTGCCCAGGCTGGAGTGCAGCGGCACGATCTTGGCTCACTGCAAGCTCCGCCTCCCGAGTTCAAGCCATTCTCCTGCCTCAGCCTCCCGAGTAGCTGGGACTACAGGTGCTCGCCACCATGCCTGGCTGATTTTTTGTATTTTTGTTTTAATAGAGACAGGGTTTCGCTGTGTGAGCCAGGATGGTATCGATCTCCTGACCTCGTGATCCACCTGACTCAGCCTCCCAAAGTTCTGGGATTACAGGTTTGAGCCACAGCGCCCGGCCTAAGCTGTTTTCAAAAATTTGCTAAGGATTGTTTTATGACTGGATGTCTCTTCAGTTTTAGATTATGTGTCATGTGCAGATGAGAAGAAGGTATATTCTGTTGTTTTGGGGTGGAAAGTTCTCTAGAAGTCTATTAGGACCATTAGGTAGGTATTAAGGTCCCAAGTATCTTTGTTAGCTTTCTGCCTCGATGATCTGTCTAATATTGTCAGTGCAGCATTGGAGTCTCCCACTATTTTTGTGTGATTCTCTATGTCTCTTCATAAGGCTGTAAGACCTTTGCTTTATGAATCCGGGTGCTCCTGTGTTGGGTGCATATATATTAAGGATAGATATTTTTCATTATGTAATTTCCTTCTTTGTCTTTTTTGTTCTTTGTTGGTTTGAAGTCTGTTTTGACTGAAATTTGAATAGCAACCCCTGCTTTATTAGTTTTCCTTTTGCTAGGTAGATTTTTCTCCATCCCTTTATTTCGAACCTGTGGATGTTACTGCATTTGAGATGGGTCTCTTGAAGATATAGTTGGATCTTGCTTCTTTATCCAAGTTGCTATTCTGCCTGTTAATTGGGGAGCATTTAGCCTGTTTATGTAAGTTTAATATTGATATGTGTGGATTTGATGCTGTCATTTTGTTGTTAGGTGGTTATTATGCAGAACTGATTGTGTGGTTGCTTTATACTCTCAATAGTCTATGTATGTGAGTGTGTGTGCATGTGTGTGTGTGTGTTTTGTGGCAAGTAGCGGTTTTCCTTTCCATATTTAGCACTCCCTTCGGGACCTCTTGTAAGACAGGCCTGGTGGTAAAGGAATTCCCTTAGCATTTGCTTGTCTGAAAAGGGTCTTCTTTCTCCTTTGTCTATGAAGCTCAGTTTGGCTGGACAAGAAATTATTGGATGGAATTTATTTTCTTAAAAAATGCTACATATAGGCCCCCAATCTCTTCTGGCTTGTAGGATTACATTTGAATGTAATCTTTCATTTAAACCTTGGAGAATATGAAAGCATTTCTCGGGGTTTTCTGCATTTCCTGAATTTGAGTGTTGGCCTCTCTAGTAGGATCGGTGAAATTGTTGTGGATGATATCCTCAAATGTGTTTTCCAAGTTGCTGACTTTATCTTCCTTTCCTTCAGGGATGCCAATGAGCCATAGATTTTGTCTCTTTACATCTCATATTTCTCAAAGGTTTTGTTCATACTTCTTTATCTTATTTTATTTTTGTCTGGCTGAGTTATTTCAGAGAATAAGTCTCTCAGATCTGGGATTCTTTCCTCAGATTGCTCCATTTCACTGTTAATATTTGTGATTGTATTATAAAATTTTTGAAATGAGTTTGTCAGCTCTATCAGATCAGTTTTATTCTTTACTAAAATGTCCATTTTTGTCTTTTGTCTTCTGTATTGTTTGGTTTGTTTCTTAGATTCCTTGTATTGGGTTTTAACTTCCTCCAGGATGCCAATGATCTTCATTTTTATTTATATTCTAGTTCAATTTCTGTCATTTTAGCCATTTCAGCCTGATTAAAACCATTGCTGAAAAACTAGTATGGTCCTTTGGAGGGACAAAGACATTCTGACTTTTTAAGTTGCCACAGTTCTTGCAGTGTTTTCTTCTCATCTGTGTGGGCTGGTGTTCCTTCAATCTGTAACCCTTTTCCTGTTTGCCCTGAGAATACTCAGCAGCAGTGCTTGTGGCTGCGGCATTTAGCCCAAGATAGCTTTGTCACAAAATATATTACCTTTATTATTATTCTTGCATCACTCTAGTATATTGACTTTGGAAACAAAAGACATTATTCTATTTTTAGCATCTTGTTTTTATCCGCGGTATTTTCATTAAAATATATAGTATTTCTTGATTGCTGAAAATGACCATTCCTACAAAACAGCATTTCTATGTGTGATGTTAACATCATTCTCAAACAATTGTTAGCTGAAGATTCATGTGACGAATCTGATTTTTCTGAAATAGATGACTCTGATTATTCAAATGATTCTGATGTTAGTTCTGTTTATAAATAACTTCAAGAACAGTTTTTCTATTTTATTTTCATGTTGAAAATTAGTCAGATTTGCTTCAGCCTCAAAGAGTATGTCTATGTAGAATTATGAATGCTTGCAGTAAGCTGCACTTTTCTCTTCTAAATGGGAAAAGAGTTCAAGTTGTTGTCCATTGCAGGGTTTTTGTTGTTGTTGTTTACCTCCTGTGATTCCCTTTTGAGTTAATTGTAGTGTAAGGTGGGTGCAGCATTCATTTCTGGAAGATTTTAAGGGGCCAAGGCTGAACTCGGCACTCCTGCCTGCATAGTCTAACTCTCAGGGGCTGATAGTAGAACCTTGGCTTTGTTCTCTGGCCTCTCCAGGATAAAAAGTGGCTGTGCTGGAGGGACTAGAGTTGTTCTCAGTCCTCTGGCCACAACACTCTGACGGGTGGTGCTAGCCAAAGCACTTCATCAGGATGATGGCAGCAGGATTCATTCTCATCCATGCATGCAGCAGTCATGGCAGTGCAGCAGTATGGATATTCATTGGCTGGGGAAAGATACCAGCACAAATGAGGCTACAGTGCTCCTGCTCATGCTTATGCTGGATATGGGGTGCATGCTGGGATGGGGATGCTGGTGTCCATGTTTGCAGTTCTGCCTGCATTGGTGAGAGTGGGGCAATCAGGGGTGTGGGGCTCCTGGCCTGCATGCATGCATTTGCATCTTTAGTGGAGGTGGTGCAGAGGTGGGAAAACTACAAATGGGTCTGTATAATAGTCACTGTATTCATCTGTGTGCAACAAGAAGCATCAGCAACTGCACAGATTTTTTGTTCATCCGGTAAGTAATCTAGAGAGAGTATATTATCTAGTACAACTGTAGCTAGATAATTCAGAGAAGCCTGTTGTGCAACTGTAGCCTTTACAGTAGAATCTGCTTCAGGGAGTTTTATGAGAGATAAACTTTTCATCATTGCTTCATTTACTTCAAACCATAAAAAGCGACCAAACAAACAATACACAGCCAGAAGAGTGAAGGCCTCTTGGCAATGCTCTCTCTAACCTATGATATAAGTGAAGAGAAGTAGACCGATGTTCTGTTTCTGACTCTGAGGCAACAAATATATTATTTCAATTTCTCACCCATTTTGTTTCTTCATCATTTATATATCAAGGCATAAAGTCATCCCTTTTAAGCTTAGTTGTAAAATCCTTCACAAATATAAGTATATCCCTTTTACACAAGATCCATTTTATAGTTTGATGGTTTATAGAGGCATGAGCATGAAAAAAATTGAGGTAAGAGTGTCATGATAGTAGAGAAGTCTTGATTTGTAACCTTGGGAAGGCTGTTTATGTTCAGGATGCTATCTGCATCTGGGGAGAAAGTTTCCTGGTTAGCTTTACCTTAAGGTCTCTAATGAGTGCACAGTTCCAAAAGTCTTGATGGAACCTTCTGAGTTGTTTGATTATAAACCCAAGGTTTCTGGTCCTGACACTCTCCTACAGAGTGAGTGACAAAGGCAGTATTTCCCTGATGTTGTTTCCAGAAGACACAATCTCTGGGTTTCAGATCATGAATGGTTTGATTGCCCTCAATTGGTGTACTACAACAAGCTGTTTATACTTGGTGAAAATACGTAATGCATTAAAGCTTTGAAGCATTTGGTCATATCAGAGTTTAGAAGAAGAAGATGCATGAAGATGCAATAATGCATGCATGCATTATTAGGAGCATAGCTCTTCTGGTGACTATTTCATAGGGGGTCAACTTATGTTTTCCACTGGAAGTGGATCTGAGTCTCATCAATATGTAATACCTTTGATCAAGACAATCCAGTCAATTCAGTTAGCCTAGTCTAATGCTATTTTATTTGTAATGTTTAATTATTTTGTAACTTATCAAGTAAGACAAGTACCTTTATCACTGGAGATCTCTCCAGAAAAGTCACATGAGAAGCCTCCTCCCCACCCCCCCCACTTTTTTTTTGAGACGGAGTCTCACTCTGTTGCTCAAGCTGGAGTGCAGTGTCGCCATCTCAGCCACTGCAACCTCTGCCTCCCAGGTTCAAGTGATTCTCCTGCCTCAACTTCCTGAGTAGCTGGGATTACAGGCACCCACTGCCATGCCCAGCTAATTTTTATACTTTTAGTAGAGGTGGGGTTTCACCACTTTGGCCACAATGGTCTCGAACTCCTGACCTCAGGTGATCCATCTACCTCAGCCTTCCAAAGTGCTGGGATTATAGGCATGAACCACCACGCCCGACCAAAAATACATTTTAAATAATGTTTTAGCTATTGTTATAACATCAGCTCTCCTGCATGGGAAAGCTTGCATATAATCAAAGAATATTAACTGAAAATGACAATAGAACAGGTGTAGTGGCTCATGCTGCACTTGACCTGTTGTCAAACTTCATGATTCCAATTATTTGACATTCTGAAAAAGGCAAAACTATGGAGGTAGCAAAATAATCAGTAGCCTGGAGCTTGTGAAAACTGAGGAATAAATAGGCAGAGCACAGAAAACTTTTAAGGCACTACAAGTACTCTATATGACTCATGTATCCTATATTGGTAAATACATGTCCTTATACCTTTGTTCAAACCCATAAACAATATAACAAAAAGAGTGAGACCTAATAGAAACAGTGGATTGTGGGTGACAAAAATGTGTTAATGTGACTGGGTGTGGTGGCTCACACCTGAAATCCCAGCACTTTGGGAGGCCAAGGCAGGCGGATGACGAGGTCAGGAGACTGAGACCAGCCTGACCAACATAGTGAAACCTCATCTCTACTAAAAATACAAAATTAGGCTGGCACCTGTAATCCCAGCTACTCAGGAGGCTGTGGCAGGAGAATCGCTTGAACCCAAGAGGCGGAGGTTGCAGTGAGCCAAGATCAGACCATTGCACTCCAGTCTGGATGAGAGAGGGAGACTCCATCTCAAAAAAAAAAAGTGTTAATGTAAGTTCATCAGTTGTAACAAAGTAGAACTCCCATGGGTGGATAATGGCGAAGACTGGGTATGTGTGGAATAGGATGTATATGAGAACACTGTACCTTCTTCTAAATTTTACTGTGTAAACTTACATAACTTTACTGAAAGACATAAGAAAACATGTTTGAAAATCAATCATGTCTTTAGATCAGAAAAAGTGGTGAAATAAAGGTCATAATGACACAAACTTGGTGCATTTAAAACCTAAAAGAAACATGTATTTTCAAAAATAATTTTCAGAATGGAGGGGATGATGGCAAATGGAAGGCAGGACTAGATTGCAGCTCCAGATAGAGTAGCATCTGGAGGCTTCCATTGTGCATTTTAGCTCCAGATTGACTGCAAGAAAAACCAGCAATACTGAGAGGACCCACAGACCCTCTGAAGGAAGTGGACTGCTCCTGCAGGACCCGGGAGATACCTCAAATACTGTGAGTGCCCCAACTGCAGAGGTGGAAAAGGGAGACGCTCCTCCCCCTAACACACACACCCCCACTGGGGAAGCTGAAGATCTGTTTGCAGGAGAAGTTTTCCAACTTTAGAATGAATTGGAGAGGGTTCCTCTTCTTTCTCTATAATGTGGAATACTGTCAAAATGATTGATACCAATTCTTCTTTGAATGTCTGGTAGAATTCTGCTGTGAATCCATCTGGTCCCGGACTCTTTTTGTTGGTAATTTTTAAATGACCATTTCAATCCTGCTGCTCATTATTGGTCTGTTCAGGGTATCTAATTCTTCCTCATTTAAGCTAGGATGGTTGTATTTTTCCAGGAGTTTATTCATCTCTTTTAGGTTTTCTAGTTAATGTGCATGAAGATGTTGACAGTAGGCTTGAATGATCTTTTGTATTTCAGTGGTGTCAGTTGTAATATCTCCTGTTTAGTTTCTTAGTGAGGTTATTTGGATTTTCTCTCTTCTTTTCTTGGTTATTCTTGCTAATTGTCTATCAATTTTATTTATATTTTCAAAGGACTAGGTTTTTGTTTCATTTATCTTTTGTATTTTTTGTTTCCATTTCATTTAGTTCTGCTCTGATCTTGGTTATTTCCTTTCTTCTGGTTGCTTTGGATTTGGTTTGTTCTTGTTTCTCTAGTTTTTTGAGGTGTGACCTTAGATTGTCCATGCTTTTTCCGATTTTTTGATGTATGCATTTAGGGCTATGAACTTTCCTCTTAGCACCACCTTTGCTCTATCCCAGAGGTTTTGATAGGTTCTGTCATTATTGTCAATCAGTTAGAAGGATGGTTTACTTTCCATCTGGTTTTCATTTTTGACCCAATGCTCATTCAGGAGCAGGTTATTTAATTTCCATGTGTTTGCATGGTTTGGAAGTTTCCTTTTGGAGTTGATTTCCAGTTTTATTCCACTGTGGTCTGAGAGAGTGCTTGATATAATTTCAATTTTCTTAAATTTAGTGAGGCTCATTTTATGGCCTATCATATGGTCTATCTTGGAGAAAGCTCCATGAGCTGTTGAATACAATGTGTATTCTGTGGTTGTTGGATAAAATGTTCTGTATGTATCTGTTAGGTCCATTTCTTCCAAGATGCAATTTACATCCATTGTTTCTTTGTTGACTTTCTCTCTTGATGACCTATCTAGTGCTATCAGTGGAGTATTGACATCCCCCACTATTACTGCGTTGCTGTCTATCTCATTTCTTAGATCTATTAGTAATTGTTTTATACATTTGGGAGTTCCAGTGTTAAGTGCATCTATGTTTAGGATTGTGACATTTGGTTACATGAGTAAGTTCTTTGGTGTTGATTTGTGAAGTTTTGGTGCACCCATCACCAGAACTGTATACACTGCACCACATTTGTAGTCTTTTCTCCCTCCCCTTCCTCCCACTCTTCCCCCAAAGTCCCCAAAAAGTCCATTGTATCATTTCTTGTGCCTTTGCATCCACATAGCTTAGCTCCCACGTATCAGTGAGAACAATTGATGTTTGGTTTCCTCTCCTGAGTTACCTCACTTAGAGTAATAATCTTTCATCTCATAGAGGTCACTGCAAATGCTGTTAATTCATGCCTTTTTAGGGCTGCATAGTATTGCATCAGCTATATATTACTACAGTTTGTTTAGCCACTCATTGATTGATGGGAATTTGGGTTGGTTCCACGACTTTGCTATTGTGAATTGTGCCACTATAAACATGCGTGTGCAAGTAACTTTTTTGAATAATGACTTATTTTCCTCTGGGTATATACCCAGTATAATATACCCAGTATAATAATATCTAGGATCTACAACAAATTCAAATCAGTAAGAAAAAAAAAATCCCATCAAAATATGATATTACGAAATACCACCTGTATCCCAATAAATTATAGAAAATTAATAACAATAATTTTCATGTATTATTCAGGAGACAAAATCATATTAAAAATAAAATAGAGGGGATTGTCAAGTCTGATATAAATTCATAATTATATGTATTATCCTAGACAGTTCAAGGAGGACAGGACTCCTAGGGAAATGTCTGCCTCTGGGTTGCCTGCAGCCTACTCTGTCATACCTCCCGCTACCCGCCCCACGCTTCCCCGACCCTTGCCATTGCAGCCTTGCTGCTACCGCCAGGCCACCGGCATTTTTTAAAGAGGCCCCAGCCTGAGTTCCAGGAGCAGAGCGTCAGTCGGCGCAGCCAATGCGCATGCGCAAGGCGCGAGCTGATTCTAGAGTCACAGGGATCTCCACGGTCCGCCTGGTGATGCGTCTGTGAGGTGTCGCAAAGCAGGACCCATTCGTAGCAGTAGGTAGGTGTCGAGGCTCCAGCCTGACGTCTCCAGGGGGTGGAGAGGGATGGTCTCCGGATGCCGGGAGTCGCGGAGAGCGCACCAGGATGAAGAAACTTCAGGCGGAGTCCCAGGGAAGCAGCGCGGGATCCCAGCGTCAGGCCTGCCCAGACGGTGTGCGGGCGAGTCTGCCTCCAACTCGCGCCCTCTCTGATCTCGAGGACAGGCCTGCAGTATGCCCATGGGCTGCTCTCTTACCCGATTGTCGTTCTCGCGGAGAGCAGAACCCTGCAGCCTCAAGGGCTGCCTGGGGTGGGTGTTTCTGTGCCGCTGCTGTATGTCTGTGTGTGTGTCTTTCTTCCTCTCCTGGCTCTCTCTCTCTCTCCTCTCTCCCTCTCTCTCTCCCTCTGTGGCTGTATGTGCCCATGTGAGTGTGTGTTTTGGGATGAAGGTGCCCTGTGCGCTGGAGGGCTGTTTCTTGCATGTCGGCCTGTGTTTGGTGAGCCGCCTTCTGTGTCTGCCTGGGACGTGTGACCAGTTGTCCCTCTTTTTCCCTGCGGTTCCAGTTTGGGTTTGTGAAGGCCTTGGCAATGTGGGTAGCTGCGATGGACCTGCAGGGGTTGAAATCTACTCCCCATCCTGAGAGGCCTCTTTTCTAGGATCAAGACGGCCGCACCACACCCAAGGACAGTATTTTAAAAAGCATCACAGGAGCTCATTGTCCTCCTGCAGGAGGGGTGCAGACCGACCTCCAAGAAGATGGTTCTAACTCCTCCCACCCTCTCTTCCCATTGAGAAATGGAGCCCCGCCGCGACACAGGCTTGGAGAAGAAGCCGAGAATGGGACGTGACAAGGATCTATGTCACTCCAACGCTGGCCTTTCTGGCCAAGTCACCCGTTTGGCACCCCTTGCCGGAAACCCATGGCGGTGGCATTGTGCTGTATCCCGCCTGGGCTCTGACCTCTACTCTGGCCTCCCTCTTGCTCTGTCTGCCATTTTTCTGACGGGCCTCGATGCTTCTTGGTCTGGCTCAGGGTCTTCCACATAGAAGACTTTTGAGTCCATCAGGGAGAAACTGCCTGGAAATCCGTTTCATGATTGTTGTCATCACAAATCATCAAAATGTCATCTGACAGAACATATTTTTCTAAGTTGATTTACTTATGAGACATTTACAAGGGTATAGAATAATGTGCTCAGTGAATGTAGTCGTCTCATTTAATCTTTGATGTTTCAGATGATGATTCTTTTTGTTTTTTGAGACAGAGTCTCATTCTATCGCCCAGGCTGGAGAGCAGGAGGGAGAACACGGCTCACTGCAGCCTCGACTTCCCAGGCTCAAGGGTCCTCCAACCTCAGTTTCCCAAGCAGCTGTGGCTACACGCATGCCCCGCTTTTTGTAAATTTTGTAGAGATGAGGTTTTGCTGTCTCGCCTAGGCTGGTCTCGAAATCCTGGGCTCCAGCAGTCTGCCGACCTCGGCCTCCCAAAGTGCTGGGATTACAGGCATCAGCCATCAAATCTGGCTAGGATTACTTGGTTTCCTTATTGGCATATTCTATATTCACCAAATAAAGAATCTACAGTCTCAGTCTAGGTAGGGTAAGCAAAAATAAATAAATAAATAATCTACAGTAATCTTGCATACTTATATTCTAAATTTATTTACAAATTCATAACTTATATTGGTCTAATTTTAAAGTTTTTTAAACAATATACGTAATGGCCATGTCAATCTTTTCATAGCTTTTTAAAATTAAAATAGATTTGAAAGTATACCTAAATCGTTTTGGGTTGTTCTTGTTTTTGTTTTTTGTTTCTGGAGTGCAGTGGCACGATCTCAGCTCACTGGAACCTCTGCCTCCCAGGTTCAAGCAATTCTTTGCTTCAGCCTCCAGAGTAGTGAGGATTACAGGCACCTGCCACCATGCCCAGCTAATTTTTTTGTTTTTTAAATAGAGACGGGATTTCACCATCTTGGCCAGGCTGGTCTTGAACTCCTGACCTTGTGATCCACCCGACTCGGCTTCCCAAAGTGGTGGGATTACAAGCGTGAGCCACCGCTCCCATCCCCTAAATCTTAAAAATATTTTTAAAGAGACATTTTAAAAAATCAGTTTTAAATCAGTTTAGCATTACATTTCCAACTGTTTATATTTTAACCAGGACTGACTGAATTGTATTTTTTAAAAAACCATCTGGCCAGGTGTGGTGGCTCACGCCTATAATCCCAGCACTTTGGGAGGCTGAGGCAGGTGGATCATCTGAAGTCAGGAGTTCAAGACCAGTCTGACCAACGTGGGGAAACCCCATCTCTACTAAAAATACAAAAAATGAGACGGGCATGGTGGTGCATGCCTGTAATCTCAGCTTCTCGGGAGGCTGAGGTGGGGGAATCTCTTGAACACGGGAGGCGGAGGTTGCGGTGAGCCAAGATCAAGCCATTGCACTCCAGCCTGGGCAACAAGAACAAAATTCTGTCTCAAAAAAATACAAAAACAAAAACAACAAAATCTCCATGTAGACTTGAATTAGTAACACATCTGTCTTTTCTTTGATGTGGGGTCTACTTACCCTCACAGAAAGTTTGGATTCTTTTCTATTAGCAGTGAAAGAGATGCTGTACTTGACAGTCTCATGTTTTATTCAGATGGAAAGGTTATCAAACTATTTCTCAAGACAATGCTTTTAAATATTATTTATACATTAATCTTTTAAGTAAACAATTTCTATCTTATTCCCTGTACACTTGTTGTATTATACTTTATTTTTTATTTTTTTAATTATATTTTTATTTGAGTCACCAGGAGAAAGATTCCCTTGTGGTTCAAACCAGGTGTTCAGAATCATAACAGGACAGAAAGGTTTGATCTCGAGCAAAGCCCTAGAGGGGAAACCAAAACAGACTAAAATAAGACAATATCCCATATAAAGAGATGAATGAGTGTCCACACACACACACACACACACACAGACACACCCTCCGATGATGTGCGCAGAGGCACATTTCACACGGTCATTTCCGTTTCTTTTTAAATACTGGTTTGTGGGGTGGGTTTTTGATTTTTTCCAGCTACAAGAAAAGGCCCAAAAGTGCATACGTGAGGCGGGAAAGGCAGAAATTCAGCAATAAAGCAGTTTCCCTGAAGGAACATGAAGGGGAGGAAACAGGAAGCAGTGTTAGAAGAGTTCACTTTTCTCACCCTTGGGCTTCCTGCGTTTTATTATTGGTCCACAAAGTTATATTCACATTGTAGCTTCCAGGCATCTTCCTCCCTGGGAGTAGATTGACTGAAAGACCTCTGGGAACTGTAGAGAAGACCAGCGGCTCAGGCCAGCTTTCAGGGCTCTGTGATCTTCTAGGGATGGATGGCTCTGGTGGGGAACAAAGAGGCCCAGCAGCCCTGGGCCCCTCAGCACCAGTGTGAAGGTCCCACCTCTCTCTGGGGATGTGTAAGAAAATGGCCCCTACTTTGAGGACAGAAAGAGTAGAGGGAGAGCCTGAGCAAGATTCCATGGCTGGCTCCCCTTGTCTGGGAAGGAAAACTAAGCTGAGCCACAACAGGCTGTTTCCTGCTGCTCTGGGCCCTCCTCCCATCACTGGCCACTCTCCCAAATGAAGGTCTTCTAATGGGATGTGTCCCTGACCTGTGGTTCCCAAATCCGCATTGTACTTTGAGAGCAAGAGGAAACAGAATGCACCAGCATCACCCCCAAGCCTCCCAAGATCAATTCCCCAGGAGATTCTCTGCCGCCCCAGCCCCCAAACTGCCCAATACAAGATATTCTACCCACTTCCACCCAAGCTAGGGCCAAAAAGGAAAAGGATTAGTCAGGCAGGAGCTCCTCGCCCACAGTTATTTACTCATTTCCTCAACCTCTGATTGTGGGCAAATATGCCCAAATGCATTAACAAACAGTTGACAAAATACTTATGATGACTAATGACTGAACAGGTCCTGTCCCTCACCTGCAGGTTACAAGTGCGCAAAGGGACAGGAGGTCAACGGTAGGGCCTGTTTGGACTCAGGGTGACAATGGGAGGGGGACAGAGGGGTGGCAAGAAAAACCAGAGATGAATAAAGTCAGGCCAGGGTTGTCACAGCCACCAACCACCAGAGAGAAGGAACTTGAATACACCACCATCATTCCCCTCTGCATCCTGGACGCTGTGCTTTCCATTTTGTAGCCCAGGGACCCTCTTCCTTGTTTCAAAGGGGCTTTATGTGAAGGGGAGACCTGCAGGGAGAGCCCCCTCAGTGAGACACACACAACGTGGGTGAAACAGGGTCCTTCTGGCACCCTATTCTGCAGCCCCAGACACAGATGGGGGAAGAAAATATGTCTGGAATGACGGAGCCTTCCCCCATCCCTTACCCCAGTGAGCTGCAGACCCAATGGCGGCCCCCACCTAGGCTACACCAGCCCCTTACCTTCTACTCTGCACACTACAAAGGCACATGGCTGGGCTTTCCCCACTCAGAGATTCGGGAAGGAGGAATTCATTTCAAAGACAAGGGAAGGAACTTCTCTTCCCCCAGGGCCCTCTCCTCTCACTGTGGGTTTTGAGGAAATTATCAGGGGAAGAGGGCTCTGCACAGGCCCACAGGGGCCCACTGCACACAGGCCCAGAGACACCTGAGGACACGCCGCCTGCCCCATCTCACTCTCTCACTCGCCTGTCAGACACTCATGCTCCTGCCTCTACACGCCAGGTCTTGGAGACATAGTGGTCCTTGCCGGCTTTGTGCATCCGCACGTCCACTTGGCATTGGGCTGGGGAGAGGAGGCCATGGAAGGCCCATGGCATCTTCCCAGCAGAAGCAGGGAGGGGCGGCCACCTAACGCAGATCCCAGAAACTGGGGGAGCTCGGGGCGCTGCACACCCATAGGCCCGAGGCGTCTTTGCCCTCCCCTCGGACGACAGCTTCCTCCTAGGCTGGGTGGGTTCCTGGAGACTGGGGGTGGGCTTCAGGAAAAGGGGCTGCCGGGAGAACTCCCCATTCTCCTCCCCTTCCTGCGGTTGTCCTACAATGAAGAAAGGCAAACTTGACCCAAACTGTGCCTCCTGGGGCGCCCTTTGTTCACTGCAAGCCTGCGTGGGCAGGAGGCAGAATCACGGGATGCGAGGAACTCACGGGGAGGGGAGGGAGCGTTCACCCCGCAGCAGGAGCCCCATGCTCCTGTCATCGCCCTGGAGGAGGGAGAAGGTGGAGAGGGAGACCCCGGTGGGCCAGCAGCCCCCGCTTTGAGAAAGAGAGGCAGAGCCCCTTGCACCGGTTCCTACACAACGTGGAGCCCCGTCCCCATCCCAGGGACAGGGAGTGGCTCCCACTGTGGCTACTTTGTGTGGAGCCCCCGCCTGGGGGTCCTGGAGTCTCCGCCTGCCCCAGCCACGGCATGTGCGGATGTGTGAGGAGCTGGGCGGGAGGATGTGAGGGGAGAAGGGAGGCGTCGAGGCCGGGGCAGGTCTCCAGTTCCAGCTCCCGAGAGGCCCAGGCCCCTCCATCAGGAGACACACTCAAGCCGTCGGCCAAGACCAAGGCGAAGCCTCCGGGGAAGGAGCTGGGAGGTGGCAGGAGACGGCTTCTGTCAGCAAAAGCAGCCGGAGTAGGGACAGGGTCTCAGGATGTGGCAGGGTTTAAAGAACAGAGGCACTGAGGACCGGCGGGGGCGCCCGGGCTCCGAGGCCTCCATGCTCTCGGCCGCCGTCCCCGGGTTTCCCGTGAGCACCCTGCCCGCACTTCCCGCCACGCGGATCGGCTGCAGGGCAGCCCCGTCCTGAGGGAGCGGGGTCCCGCGGGCAGCGCTGCAGTCGCGAGCGGCCGCGCTGCCTGGAGAGTGGGGCTGCGGCTCCCGGAGGCCACCCAGGCCTACGCCCCCTCTGCTGCTGGCTGTGGCGAGGCTGCCGCGGTCCTGGGAACCTCGGCGCTCCGGATCAGCCCTGCCCGGCCGGACCACAGCGGTCTTCCCCTGCTGCTCCTGGCGTCCTGGCTCCGGATCCCCTCCTGGTTCTTTACTTTCGGGACTCCGGGCGTGTCCCCGCCGCGCCGGAGCCTCTGCCGGGTTCTCAGACGCCGGGAGCCGCTGGCTGCTTAGCGCGCTGGGCTGCGGGAGGCTCCGCCAGGCCCCTTCACAGCCCCCAGGACGCAGGCTCGAGTTCCCTTCCAGTCTGCCGGCGCCTGTTCGTGCTTGCCTGACTTTGTTTATTCCACACTTAAGAGTTTTAAACTTAACGAGCTTTTCAAAAAAAATATTCTCTCCAATTCTGTGGATTGTCTTTTAGGTTTTTTGTTTGTTTGTTTTGAGACAGGGTCTCACCCTGTCGCCCAGGCTGCAGTGCAGTGGTGAGATCTCGGCTCACCCACTGCAACCTCCGCCTCCCAGGTTCAAGCGATTCTCCTGCCTCAGCCTCCTGAGTAGCTGGGATTACAGGCACATGCCACCACGCCCGACTATTTATTTTTTATTTTATTTTTTGTAGGGATGGGGTCTCCTTATGTTACCCAGGCTAATCTCAAACTCCTGGGCTCAAGCGATGCTCCCGCCTTGACCTTTCAAAGTGCTGGGGTTACAGGTGTGAGCCGCTGTGCCTAGCCCCATTTCTGAAATAAAAGATCCTCTTCTCACTGAAGTATATCCAGTCCCTTGTCCATCATTAATGATCCATTTTAATCCTGTGATTTATTTCCAGTTCATCTCTTCCACGGATGTGTCCCATATGCGTTTCACATTATAAGTATTTAAAAATATTCACTCTCATGTGTTCCTTCCTGTCATATATACATATATGAAAAAAAGAATGCAGCAGTATCTGGCGTTCCACAAGAAAAGAAAATTAAGCCATAAATTTTACTTCTTAGTATGTTACATAGATTAAATAAAATATTTTAGAAAGGAAATGCTTTTGAAAAATTTATTTTATGATCCTAAACCTTTGAAAACAAGTGTAGCACAATTATATTAATCTTGGAGAAGTGCTCAGATATATCTCTATAGACATGTGTAGATATATAGGCACAGATATAGAGAAATATCAATTTTTCTTATACCTTGAAAAGGGAAAGCATTTCAACAATGGTGAACCAAGGAAAACATATCTCATTTAAACTGCTTAGACTGATAAAAATTTAAATGAATAAATATTTAATATGATGATTAATAAGGACAGAATACTCAGACATTCCATATTAGGATTATAAAGGGTTTCACATTTAGGAGTTGGCAACCAGACAATATCTATTAACATTTAAAATACAGAAAAGGGGCCGTGCGCGGTGGCTCACACCTGTAATCCCAGCACTTTGGGAGGTTGAGGCAGGCAGATCACGAGGTCAGGAGTTTGAGACCAGCCTGGCAAGTATGGTGGAACCCCGCCTCTACTAAAAACACATTTTAAAAAAATTAGCTGGGCATGGTGGCACCTGCCTGTAATTTCAGCTACCCAGGAGGCTAAGGCAAGAGAATTGCTTGAACCTGGGAGGCGGAGGTTGCAGTAAACCGAGATTGTGCCACTGCACTCCACCCTGGGCGACAGAGCGAGACTCTATCTCACATAAATAAATAAATAAATAAATAAATAAATAAATAAATAAATAAAATACAGAAAAGAAACAAGTAGCAATGCTAGTCCTGAGAATCTCCCCCCAGGGCCACAGATGCAGGTGAAAAGACAAGAGCACAGTGCTGGACCCCAGTGCTTCCACAGGGTGACCTGTATCTGCCAGGATTTACAGAGGTTCCCCCCTTTCACGTATGAACTTTTTGCACATTTTCTGAGATTCCAACTTTATAATAAAATCAACAGTAAAACAAATTTAATTTTGATATATCATTTTTCAAAATAAAAAGACGTTCCAAAAGAGACCCTTTTTCGTTTGTTTTTTTGAGACAAAGTCTCACTCTGTCACCCGTGCTGGAGTGCAGTGGCACAATCACGGCTCACTGCAACCTATGCCTCCCGGGTTCAAGCAATACTCCTGACTCAGCCTCCTGAGGAACTGGGATTACAGGCACCTGCCACCATGCCTGGCTAATTTTTTGTATTTTTAGTAGTGACGGGGTATCTCCATGTTGGCCAGGCTAGTCTCGAACTGCTGACCTCGTGAACTGCCCACCTCGACTTCCCAAGGTGCTGGGATTACAGGCATGAGTCACCGCGCCCAGCTGAGGCCCTTTCAACTCACTGTGCAGCTGAAGGGTATTCCTGAGGCCGCCCAGGAGAAAAGTCACTAATAAAGGCATGGCAAAGCACTACTCTGTTTTTTTGGTCTCTCTGTTTACACCACAGTGAAGAAATAGCCTGAGCTGAGCCCTGCTGACTTCTTCCCCAGCAGTGAGCCGGACCTTAAAGCAGCATTGCTCCCTCCTCTCCACCAAGGCCTCCCAATCTGCCAGGCTGTGTTCACTGACCCCAACTGCATCTGAGGGTCACTGAGGCCAGTGGATCTAGGGGAGATTTCTGCTGGGCCAGAATTCCTCCACCATCACATGCTGGATGGACACAGCAGTGGACACAGCAGTCGGCTCCTTCACAGTTGATTCTTATACGTAAAAAGAATATTGGAGATTCTGAAACACACCAAGAAATATGGGACTTAATGTAACAGTGAAATAGCAAAATAATTCACATAACTAACTTCGTTTCCATTTAAGGTGCCTTCTTCTATTCCTGCATGCAGGCGAGGATAATTTTACAGCACTGAGATAAAATGAAAAATAACAATCATATGGTTTTTGAAACTAACTCTTACGTTAAAGGGGAAGTATATAAACAACTATGCTTTGGTGGAGATTTATAGGAACACTGTGACTTGGCCAAGGACAAGGAAGTTCCCAACCTCCTCAGACCCTCGCTGGCTCCCAGGTGTCTGCCAGCCTCAGCCCCCTCTGCATCTCAACCCCTTTGCCAGCCCTTTACATAAAAAGAGCCTGACATTTGTACTGACTTAAGCTGCTTCTTTAGAACAGTAGTCCACCATCTTCTTCATTTTCTGGCTCTTCAAACTAAAGTCACCTTCCTTGCCCTAACTCCTTGTCTCCTGATGTATTGGCTGGTGTGTAGGAGCAGAATGAGGTTGGACTTGGTTACATTACTTTCTCTTCACAAAAAGTTCAGATTTCCTTTTGCAGTGGAAGAACTACTGTACTTGAGCACTTCATTTTTATTCTAATTGAAACACTATCAAACTATATTTCTCAAAACAATTCACTGTAAATATCATTTATATGTTATTGTAAGTGAATAAACTGATATTTTATTCTCTACATACTAATTATACTTTGAAAATATATGTACTTTACAGTAAAGACTTTCAGTACTCTAGCAATAGTTTTTCTAGAGTTATATTCCCAATAGTTATAAGTCATAAATTAAACCCACCATTTTTTGCTTGAGTATGTATACATTAGAAAACAAAAGAAGGCTGCGCGGTGGCTCACGCCTATAATTCCTGCATTTTCTGAGGCTGAGGCGGGCAGATCACTTCAGGTCAGGAGGTCAAGACCAGCCTGGCCTATATGGTGAAATCCTGTCTGTACTAAATACACAAAAGTTAGCCGGGTGTGGTGGCGCATGCCTGTAATCCCAGCTACTTGGGAGGCTGAGGCAGGAGAATCGATTGATTCTCCCAGGAGGCAGAGATTGCAGTGAGCCAAGATCTTGCCACTGCACTCCAGCCTGGGCAACACAGCAAGACTCCAATCAGTCTCAAAAAAAAAAAAAAATAGCTTTTTTGAGGGGGGATAGAGTGAACTGGTATGCTTAGATAGAAATTTATATAATTTAGTGCTTGGGGGGCGGAGCAAGATGGCCGAATAGGAACAGCTCCCGTCTCCAACTCCCAGCGCCAGCGACACAGAAGACCGGTGATTTCTGCATTTTCAACTGAGGTACTGGGTTCATCTCACTGGGGAGTGCGGGACAATCGGTGCTGGTCAGCTGCTGCAGCCCGACCAGCGAGAGCTGAAGCAGGGCGAGGCATCGCCTCACCTGGGAAGCGCAAGGGGGAAGGGAATCCCTTTTCCTAGCCAGGGGAACTGAGACACACAACACCTGGAAAATCGGGTAACTCCCACCCCAATATTGCGCTTTAAGCAAACAGGCACACCAGGAGATCATATCCCACACCTGGCCGGGAGGGTCCCACGCCCACGGAGCCTCCCTCATTGCTAGCACAGCAGTCTGTGATCTACCGGCAAGGCAGCAGCGAGGCTGGGGGAGGGGCGCCCGCCATTGCTGAGGCTTAAGTAGGTAAACAAAGCTGCTGGGAAGCTCCAACTGGGTGGAGCTCACAGCAGCTCAAGGAAACCTGCCTGTCTCTGTAGACTCCACCTCTGGGGACAGGGCACAGCTACACAACAACAACAACAAAAAAGCAGCAGAAAGCTCTGCAGACACAAACGACTCTGTCTGACAGCTTTGAAGAGAGCAGTGGATCTCCCAACACGGAGGTTGAGATCTGAGAAGGGACAGACTGCCTGCTCAAGTGGGTCCCTGACCCCTGAGTAGCCTAACTGGGAGACATCCCCCACTAGGGGCAGTCTGACACCCCACACCTCACAGGGTGGAGTACACCCCTGAGAGGAAGCTTCCAAAGCAAGAATCAGACAGGTACACTCGCTGTTCAGAAATATTCTATCTTCTGCAGCCTCTGCTGCTGATACCCAGGCAAACAGGGTCTGGAGTGGACCTCAAGCAATCTCCAACAGACCTACAGCTGAGGGTCCTGACTGATAGAAGGAAATCTATCAAACAGGAAGGACACCTACACCAAAACCCCATCAGTACATCACCATCATCAAAGACCAGAGGCAGATAAAACCACAAAGATGGGGAAAAAGCAGGGCAGAAAAGCTGGAAATTCAAAAAATAAGAGCACATCTCCCCCGGCAAAGGAGCGCAGCTCATCGCCAGCAACGGATCAAAGCTGGACGGAGAATGACTTTGACGAGATGAGAGAAGAAGGCTTCAGTCCATCAAATTTCTCAGAGCTAAAGGAGGAATTACGTACCCAGCGCAAAGAAACTAAAAATCTTGAAAAAAAAGTGGAAGAATTGACGGCTAGACTAATTAATGCAGAGAAGGTCATAAACGAAATGAAAGAGATGAAAACCATGACACGAGAAATACGTGACAAATGCACAAGCTTCAGTAACCGACTCGATCAACTGGAAGAAAGAGTATCAGCAATTGAGGATCAAATGAATGAAATGAAGCGAGAAGAGAAACCAAAAGAAAAAAGAAGAAAAAGAAATGAACAAAGCCTGCAAGAAGTATGGGATTATGTAAAAAGACCAAATCTACGTCTGATTGGGGTGCCTGAAAGTGAGGGGGAAAATGGAACCAAGTTGGAAAACACTCTTCAGGATATCATCCAGGAGAACTTCCCCAACCTAGTAGGGCAGGCCAACATTCAAATCCAGGAAATACAGAGAACGCCACAAAGATACTCCTCGAGAAGAGCAACTCCAAGACACATAATTGCCAGATTCACCAAAGTTGAAATGAAGGAAAAAATCTTAAGGGCAGCCAGAGAGAAAGGTCGGGTTACCCACAAAGGGAAGCCCATCAGACTCACAGCAGATCTCTCGGCAGAAACTCTCCAAGCCAGAAGAGAGTGGGGGCCAATATTCAACATTCTTAAAGAAAAGAATTTTAAACCCAGAATTTCATATCCAGCCAAACTAAGTTTCATAAGTGAAGGAGAAATAAAATCCTTTACAGATAAGCAAATGCTTAGAGATTTTGTCACCACTAGGCCTGCCTTACAAGAGACCCTGAAGGAAGCACTCAACATGGAAAGGAACAACCGGTACCAGCCATTGCAAAACCATGCCAAAATGTAAAGACCATCGAGGCTAGGAAGAAACTGCATCAACTAACGAGCAAAATAACCAGTTAATATCATAATGGCAGGATCAACTTCACACATAACAATCTTAACCTTAAATGTAAATGGACTAAATGCTCCAATGAAAAGACACAGACTGGCAAACTGGATAAAGAGTCAAGACCCATCAGTCTGCTGTATTCAGGAGACCCATCTCACACGCAGAGACATACATAGGCTCAAAAAAAAGGGATGGAGGAAGATTTACCAAGCAAATGGAGAACAAAAAAAAGCGGGGGTTGCAATCCTAGTCTCTGATAAAACAGACTTTAAACCATCAAAGATCAAAAGAGACAAAGAAGGCCATTACATAATGGTAAAGGGATCAATTCAACAGGAAGAGCTAACTATCCTAAATATATATGCACCCAATACAGGAGCACCCAGATTCATAAAGCAAGTCCTTAGAGACTTACAAAGAGACTTAGACTCCCATACAATAATAATGGGAGACTTCAACACTCCA